>NW_026887491.1:0-85642 GCF_032173495.1 Musca vetustissima
CGACAATATAATATTGATATCAATTTAAAGGCCAACCTCTCCTCTTGGGTATACTATCAACTTCTCGGGTCTATGCCCTTCAGGGGCAAATCTATACGCTATAGGATACAATTTTTGTAATTTTTCACACAAAAGTCAGGGTCCGTTTGATCCGCTAAATATTGACCGATCTTTATCAAAATGGGCATGCTTATTCTATGGCCCGATCCCCTTCTCCATGCAGATCCCCTTCTCCACCAGAAAAACCGACAAAAATAAAGTTTTTGGTCCATTTCATCCTTTAAATATTAACCGATCTTTTTCAAAACAATATGTGTCTTCATTGGGCAGAACCCTTCCTACATGCAAAATTTCATGAAGATTGGTCAATAACTGTGGCCTGTATCGTGTTTACAAATTATAATGGACAGACGGACGGACGCACATGTCTAGATCGACTCAGCTAGTCGAGATATGACGATCGGACCAATGTAAAGGTGGGTCTAGGACCAATATTTCGCGGCGTTACAAACCTTTGGGGCTGCACAAAGCTATAATACCCTGACAACATAGTTGTGTAGGGTATAATAAAAAAAAGTTTGATAATTTTTTTTGTGGCATTGTTTCTTTGGATGGAAGCTTTTGTTGTTGTTATTTTTTAGACAATTGTTGCTACGCCACTACAATGTTGATTGCAAAACAGAGATTTTTTAGGTTTATCGCCATCATCATCATCACCCTGACTATGTCAACTGTTTTTTGAACCCACTGATGCATTATTTGATTGTGCAGTGGCATGCAAAAATTTTGCACAAATACTGTCTGTCGGCAATGATAGCTTTCACTTAACGCCTGCCCAACCACCCACACATAAAAAGTATGACAAATATATACATACATATGTACTATTTTGTTTCGACGAGTGTTTTTTGTTTATCACAAAAAATAACGGCAAAACTATATCCACACGAACTGTCTGTCGGCTAGTTATCACGACGATGAGAATTTTCACAAGTTTGTTGTTTTTCATCTTCCTCAACATAATCTAGTTTAGGGTTTTGTTTGTTGTTGTTGTTGTCGTTTTGGTGTTAGTGTATCTGTGACGATATAGGAATTGCATGACCGACCAATCGTTTACTAGGTGAACTATTAATTAGTGGAAATTGTTGGAATGCAAAAAAAAAAAATGTTCGAGTAAAGTTATCAAAGGTATCTGGGTATGGAAAAACTGTACTTAAATACCAATGGAATGCATTCCAAATTTCGGATGCTGATAACTTCTTTTTACATTTGTGATTTTGTTTTAAACTTTTGAATACAAAATTCAGAACAATTGTTGTTATGCTAAAATTATAGCTTATTGTTTTTTTTTATATCGAACATTTTGACAATATTAAATTTTTTGTCGATGTCTTCCTCTTCCTTTCATACATCGAATACCTATTCCTACTTTACAATAGCCTAAACTAATCACACTATTTTAAAACAATCTTATAGATTTATATTATGTGTCTTATTTATTAAATAATTTTTTTAAAAATCGTGTCATATCCCTAAATTTATTGTCCAAAAAATTAAAAGAGAGAGGAGTATTTTTATTTATATTTGAGATGTTCTTTGTTTTGTTTTTGATAAAAGGCAACCAATAAATATACCCACTGTAGCTTAAAATAAAATTAAATGTGTTTGTTTTTTTTCGTCGTTTTGCTGCCATTGGAATTTATTCAAAATGAATCTATTTTAAAGCACAATCAATTCGATGGCACTCATAAAAAAATCAAACTCACCTCAGTAAGACTTAGATCGTACGGTACGACGTGCTCCATTTATTTGGAATTGTACTAAAAATAAATAAAAAAGACACGTGCAAATATTGAATTCTATATTTTGCACAATTATTGGAAACATATTTCGATACATGCCAAAGTGGCCTTTCTCAGAACAATATATTCATAGGAACTTACACCTTGAATATTAATTTGCATTATTTATTTAGCAATTAAATACATTTTTTCCTTTTGAGTTGTAAGGGTATTTTGCTGAGGATAGTTTGATTTTATCAGTTTGTTTTTATCAATATGTAATAAAAACATTTTAAATTTCAATTTTCGTCAACTGAGAATCACAAACGAAAGTCTAATGGCTCTGTGGGAGAGTCTTGATTCACAAGTCGATTCAAAATAATTTATAATCCAAAATACTAAATGTGATAAAGAATACTAAAATTCGAGGAATTGAAGTTACAAAAGAATTTATTTCAAACCCATTAAAATCAAGAAATACCAATTTAAATTCCAAAAAGTCATTAGAAATTTTGAAATTCAGAAAATTATTTGTTGAAAAATGTTGAATCATTATTAAGCTTTTCGGCCGAGCCGAACTTTTTATACCCGTCCCCATGAGGGTGGACATTCATAAAGGGCGGGCTTTGTCTTGATAAATTTTTGGTAGGAAGATTGACACCCAATGATATCGAAATTAGTACCAATTCGGTTAAAAACTTGACCGAATTGGCTGCGACTAGTGAGCGTATCATTATGAAGTGAACCAATCGTGATGATTTTTGCTAGATAGATTTCACAGCCTATGAGAATTCAAAATATCTGCTAAGTCCGCACTATAGGGACTTGGGTGGTTGGCAGGTACAGATGCATTGAGAGGCATAGTTTATTAAAAGTGTTCGACCAATGCCGATATTTATTAGTTGGTAAACGATATTACCTTATTAGCACAACTATATGTGCGTAGCTTACAATTTATGCGCTGGTGTTGATCAACAATATGTTTTTGCAGCCAATCGATAGGTAACAACGAAAGTAATCCAAGTAATAATAACAACAATGTTTGTTGACATAAAGATGCCTAAAGGTGGCGCAAAAGCAAAAGTTCGTTGAAATCTGTCAGCCTCATACTATTACAAGGATGTAATAAAAAGGAGTAGACAGATTTCAACGGCTACGGACTTTCAAATTAAAGGCTAACTATTTAACTATTTTTAATAGCGATTCTTGATTAAACAATATTAAATACCGAATGATGGAGGTTGACGTTTTATCCAATCTGTCCTAAAAAGTGGATCCATTGGAAAATTTTTGGTATGGAGATTTTCTACCTTATGAGAACACAAATTATCAACTTAAATTTTAATATTCAATTTTCAAAAAATCGGTTTTTTTGATTTTGTGGTACATCAAAGATTTTTGGTACATATTTTGAGAAAAATGTTCTGACTCCGAAACCGTTCGCAATCATCTTTTTGGTTGATTCGCGCAAAAGTTATCGATGTTTTAATTTTGGGCATAGGAAAAAAATCTTAAAATTACACGGTTTATTATATTGTCCAAAAACGTTGCTATACGACTTCCTTTGTAAAATATGAATATACTGATATTATAATAATCGCAAAAAATTGCACATCTTCGTGAAATATGAGAAAAATAATAAAAATATAGGAGATTACGTCAATATTTTCATTATATTAATGACATGTATCAACCTAAAAATTAATTTAAAAATATCTACATGATCTAAACATCATGATCAATCAAATGATATAATAATATAATATAATAATATTTGTTTTTGGTTCGAAGACATGTCATCAAATTTATTTTTTAGTTTTTTTTACAAGAAATTTCAGAAATAAATATTGGGGTTATTCTTCTATTTTACCTAAATTTCGCCGAAAAATTGACATATATAAAAATAATAAATTTTTGTGCGGATTATAGCAAGACCCTCCAGATAAATCTTGGGGTTCTATAAATATGAATAAATCTTAAAATTATTATGAAATATACATTTTAAATTGCAACTAAATCGCGTAATCCTTTAAATCATTTGATGCGCATGCGGTTTCTATAAAATATTAAAAATTTTCTTCCAATCCATGCATATTTTGCGAAATTTCATATGTCGGCTAAGATGTACCACACGTTGCAATGAAGTACCCAAAAACTTGTAAAACGCGAATAATTTCTGAAAACTCCATATGCCATTAACGCGCATCCGATTTCGGTGTATACCCTAAAAAAATAAATCGATCTATACCTATTTCAATGCGGTCCATTAAGAACCATGAATGACCCAGCTCACTCTATTTTTTAGATAAATTGGGTACATCTGTCTTTCGGCTGAAGTTTTTAAAGTTCTGTTTTCGTTAAATTTCAAAATCCGTATCAGTCCATTTATTGAAAAGTTCGTGTTTTTGGAAGGCCAGTTCCCGCCGTTCTAGTATACTGCTTTTCACGAAGACGATTTTATATCATCCGAAAAGTAAAAAACCTTACTGATCGCGGGTACCCATATCATTCAGTTGACAGATCTAAAAATTTTGCCCGAAAAATTGGTTTTTTAGAAATTGGATCGCTTAAAATTTTCAACTTTGGATGAGTATTACTCTGATGCTGTGCATACTATATACACAAAATATATATCAAATTACTCAGATATATATCAAATTACTAAACTATATTAAAAAATTGGCAATTTTGCCCATATATGGTTTTAGAAAATAATTCGAATCGTTCAATAATGAATTTATTGAAATACATTCATATAGGAGGGTTTAGTGAAAAGAAGCGGATAAAATTGACAATAGACCATTACATTAAAACGTTAAAATATTGAATATTGACCCCACATAAAATCTTATGAGCAACAATTTTGTATAATATTGCGAGAATGAAAAATAGCATCTTGTGATACTTGGTGACTGGTTGAATAAATTAAGAACGAAATGGACACACAAGATATCGAGTTAGAGGACGAAATTTTCTACCTCCAAAATACAAGTATATCTCCGAACTTTGAATTTTTCTGGGGTTTACATATACTCACCAAGGTCATTCATCCCCACAATGTCGCACAATGTAGTAAATCGAAGAGCACGAAGTAAAACACGACTAATTTAGTTGTCTGTCAAAAACAAACAATATAAATCGAAAATACGCAACTCAGACTCGTATGAGGGCGGTATAACATTTTCTGTCAAGAAGTTGTTGCACACCAAAGACCGAAGATAGTCGAATTACAGCAACATCGATTGCAAAATGAGTCTATGATCACTGAAACTTTATATGTGCTCTATCCCAAAATATGGAACTATGGATTGACATTGTTCTGCAAATAGGTATTTTATCCTTTGAAATCCCTAAATGGCATATCACTTGGAAAATGGGACGACCTTTATTAAAATGGTGGCCTACATAGACAATTTTCTGCAATTATGGTTTAAAAAATTTTTTCTTCACCAACCAATAATGCAAAATTATAGCCAGTTGGAGAATACTGCAAAAACTTTCAAAATGTCAAAAATGGGGGTTGTACCAAATCGCGGGCCTCGTTCAAGACAAAATTTCGTAAAATTATATCCATAATATTGTGTTAATCGATATAGAATTTATATTCCGATAAATAATATATATTCCTTATGGGACCCTTAACGAATATTTCAAGGTGTTTCAAACGGGGGTATAATTAAATAGGCAGTAGCAGGGATTTTTAAAATTAAAAAAAGTGTTTATAACGTTTACTATTTTGAGATCTATTTTATGGGTTTTACTAATATTATTTTTGTTTCTTTCATTTTCAGGTACGTCTTTTAAGAACAAGTCATTAATTGAGGGTAAGATTACAGCTTAAAACCCTAAAATGAATACTATGGCATTTTGGATCGATCAAGGAATGCCCAATTGAATAGTTTTTCTTTCATACAGGACCTTAGCTCATGCCCTTCATCGGATTGATCTTAAACATAAGTGTGTTTTTTATCTCCACAAATAACCTGCGGACATTTACTTTGAGACTCTATCTTCCGATCCGTAAAGTTTTCAAAATCTGTTTTAGGTAATCTAGTCCACTTTTGCGCTTCCAGACTGTTATCAAACATTTTGTTTGAGAACAAACACATGCATGTTCATAACTTCAAATTGAAGTAATACACTGTTTTCCAAAGGACTTTGAACCCTCTCTCTAATCCTTCTTTTACTTTATATATACATTGCTTTTGGCTGTTAAAATCTGCAGCTGTCCGTTTATATTTAACTTCGTTGCTAAAGTAAACCTTCATGTGCTGTCATTAAACATCATCATCGTCATCACATAAGTTCAAAGACCTAACAAACTTTGGCAGAGTTGAGTTGTTGTTGTGCTTTCTCGTATTCCGAGTCAACTCATTAAGTAAATACATTTGTTTGCAATTTACTTTAGGATTCTTCATAGCCTGTTTTTGTATTTTTTTTCTCAACGTTTTTTTCTGTGTTTGTAATAGTCCAAAAACTCCCAGGGGCTATCATAGTCTGAAACTAAAACAGCGCGAGGGTTCACTGTGCAACACACACACGTACACATTCGCTAGAAATGTTTAATTGAGAAAAGTGTTTTTGTTGTTTTTTTTGTCGCTATCCTCCACAGGATATGCATGTCGACAGGCATGGGGTTAAAAGTATATTCATGTCCGGGCATTGTAATGGACACTATTATTCCAAACTGAACCAAAGTGTTAGTTCGCTGTTTGTCCTCGTAAATAAAATGTCCATTGTGTTGTTATTCGCATCTCTGCACGCGCGTCCAGCACTACCTTTATGAAATATTGACATTGAAATGAATACTTGTTTATTTTTAGCTTGTTCTTGTTCAATATACTCTATCATTGCCATCAATTTTAATATTGATTCGTATTTGAATGGGTTTAATAATGGAAGCTTACATTCTGTGCGGTATTTATAGTTGTTCTTTCATATGTATAAGAGTTTAGTGTTTAATGTTGTAATGGAGGGAAAGGTGTATTAAGTGTATCATTATTTAAAAAATACTTATTATACCCTCAAATATTTATTATATCCCCAACACATCGAAATAGACCCCAGAGAACCCATAAAGTACATTTATAAATATATTTTTGATCTGAATTAAAATCGATGTCGATTTTGCCATGTTAGTCTATATGTGTTCCTTTTTTCAAGTCACGATATATCTCGTAATAATTAAGACAGAGCTTCAATATAATAACCGTACCTTCCAAATGTCGGTATTTTGGGGAGTTCGGACATCTTTATCAACTATATTGGCTGTCATTTTTTATTTTAAACTAGCATATGCCCGCTACTTTGTTAGCGAATGTGGGAACTATTTAACCATAACTTTACATATTATGTTGTTTCCACAGAAAACTGCATATGTAGGAAGAGCTAATCAACACACATCATTCAGTACCTTTATTCTCATATAGTACGTATTTCTAATACTACCACCATATATCAACACTACACAAAAATTTTTGCCGTAGCTAAAATCTAGCTCTATATATTTATAACCTTTCGTGCTCTTTTGGTACTTATTTCCAAAAATAATTCCAAGTTTCATAATTCGAGCTCTTTTGGTTCACCCAAATCCAAATTTTACCAAATGTAGTACCATTTAGTACACATTAAGGTATTTTTTCATTAGTACCCACCTCAACAACCCAATAGAAATCATATTTTAGAATTTTAGGATTCCAGCATGATCGGTTCCCCAAATCCAAATTGTATCAAATTTGATATCATTAAATAAGCAATATTTTCTAAAACTTCAGTAATTTGCAGGGACCGTAACGGTTATAACTTATATCAAGTCAGGTAAAAAATAACTGTTATTATGTGACCTAAATAAAAAAATCCACTTTAATTAATTATTTTTTAACGGAAAAAATAAACGTTGATTTTTAACTGTTAAAAATGATTTTTATTTTTTTCGTCAAAATAAAAGTCTTTTTGGGATTTTTATTTTTTCCGTCAAAAATAAAAGTCTTTTTGGGACTTTTATTTTTTCCGTCAAAAATTAAAGTCTTTTTGTGATTTTTATTTTTTCCGTCAGAAAATAAAAGTCTTTTTACGTAAATAAACATATAGAGTTTGGTACCAGTTATATAACCTTTGACCTAATAGTCAGGGGAATGATTCTTTAAATTATTTTCATGATTTGGTACACTAGACTATTTTTTAAAAATTTATACCAAATATTTTTTACCTTTGATCTTGATTACTTATGTGTACACTTATTGTAATAAGGACAGAGATTTATAAATTGTAATTTTCTAACTGATTACAAGTTGTATAAACTTCTTTACATAAAAAGAGTTTTATTTTCTGACGGAATAAATAAAAATCCCAAAAAGACTGTTATTTTTGACGGAAAAAATAAAAGTCCCAAAAGACTTTTATTTTTGACGGAAAAAATAAAAGTCCCAAAAAGACTTTTATTTTTGACGGAAAAAATAAAAATCGCAAAAAGACTTTTATTTTTGACGGAAAAAATAAAAATCATTTTAACAGTTAAAAATCAACGTTTATTTTTTCCGTTAAAAAATAATCCTTAACATGGGAACTGAGAGTGTTTTCTCAAGATCACTCAATATCCTTAATGGGCTCCTCAGTACGAATCTATTGGTATATGACACTATTAGTGTCCCATGTCTCTAACATAAAGATTTTTTTGTTCGCATTTTAAAAAATAACTGTTATTTTCGGTCCCTGGTAATTTGTATTCCCAGTTTCAGGATTCCACGTCCATCGGTTTACCTAAATCCACATTGTATCAAATGTAGTACCATTTAGTAAACATGAGTACAAATTTCAATTACTACCTACTGCATACGATCTAATACAAATAATATTTCCCAATTTCAGGATTTAAACCTTATCGATTCACCCCAAATTCAAAACGTATCAAAGAGAGTGCCATTTAGTATACATTTGTACACATTTTCAAAACTTCGTACATATCCCAATCCTACACCCCAATAGAAAATTTCAGGATTCCAGATCTTTTAGTTCATCTATAATTCTAATTATACCAAATTTAGTACCATTTAGCATACATAACTACGAACTTCAACAACTACCTACAAACCAGGGTGCCAAAAAAATTCGGTCGCGAATGAATTAAAATACATTCTATTCGTTTTGTACACATTTTATGAATGAATTTATGGCGATAAAATCTTTACCAAACGAGTATTCACCAAAGAATGTTCGCACACACATAACAAACGAGTGAGGGCACACTACAACGAACGTTCGTTTCGTGGTTGAAATTCTTTCTGACATTCTCTCAGGAATGAAAACAAACATTCACGAATTCTCGCGAATGCTCAAAACAACAATAACAAAAAAAAAAAAAAAAAAACGTTCGTGAACTCAATAGTCGTTGGACATATGTTTTGTTATTCCACACACTTTCTGTTACTACACATTCATTTGTTGTGTGTGTGTTTACTTTTTTTATGATATTTTTGTTTGTGGTTATTTTCAACAGTGCTCGCGAGCATTCGCGAACATTTTATCCTTCGTAAATTTTTCGTACAATGAGAACAATTGCGGGAGATTGCAAATGCTTGTTCATTCATTGCAACTTTATCATTCGCGATAAATTGAAAAGCATTCGAATTCTCCGTGAGAAAGAGTGTATTTTAATCATTCTCCGCACCTTGCTACATACCTCAATTTCACACTCCGACATTAGTCTTAATTCCAAATTACAGAATTCAAAAAAAAAAAAAAAATTAAAGGTAACTTCCTCCAATGCCGATAGTTTGAGGAGTTTTGCAATGTTGTCCTACTATATTGGCTGTAATTTTATATTTTGGATTCTCATTGGTCCAAGTTTGGAGTAACCCTCTAATAATGACAATGCCCATTATTCGGTATTTTGAGGATGTGGGGCAAGCTCTTAAAAGGAAATTTCTTTAATTTGGTATTTTGGATTCTTATTGGGTGCCAAAACTTCCTACTAAAAATTTCCAATATTGGTCCAGATTTTGTTATAGCGGTATACACAAGTCTCGTTATTTTAAGAATTTCGGGCTCTTTTCTGTGAATCATTCAATTGAACTAGTTAGATCGTGAACTAATCCACTCTCTATACCAAACGTGACCGTATATAGCGTTGCCATGCAATGCATTGGGGCTATATGGTATAATTTAGTTGCAATTATATTTCAGTTTCGTATTTATCTTCTTCTTCTCTTGTGTACATGCATCTAAAATTTCCCCACTTATGCAAATGCATATCGTCGCCAATTCACTTCGTTTTAGATCTGCTGTCAATACATGTTGATGACGTTAATGAAGATGCTGATGATTTGATAACGACGTTTGTTGTTGTTGTTGTATGGCAATGTTGCTGACGTTGATTAAGTTCTACTTATGCTTAGATTTGCAAAACAATTTTCTATCAAATAGATGGACCGACAAACACATACATGCATATTGCGAATATTACGGATAAGATTCTTTGGTTCTCCTTGCATTCGGAAAACAAATCAAAAGAATGAAAAAAGAAGAAGAAGAAGGAAAAAGTGAAATATAGTCAAGAAATCTCATGGACAGCCATCATACCGTAGACGTGTGACTGAATGAATGAATGACGGACTGACAACAAATGTTTGCAAAACGGCATTTTGCTGTGATCTCTCCCTGTCTTGCCGGAATGCCTCCCCTGCCCGCCCGATTGCCGGATTGTTGTTCGGTTAATTTAGTCCAATACACTTTTTATTACTTCAATTTGTTGCCGAGATGATGTTGATGCTGGGAAAACGAAATTAAATGAAGATTTCTCAATGCATTCAAACGAACGAACAAACAAGCGAGGAATGTTCGTCGTACGTACTTACGTCAGGACCGACCGATATATGGGTGCCTTACTTCGTTCGTTTACGTTCTGCTGCTTGTGGACAAATAAAAATGTATCTTCAAATGATGGAATTGCATTTTTATTTGGTATGTAATGAACCCAAACCGAAATGCAGACCGACCGACAAACAAACAAACTGAGCAACTAATAAATGTTACATGCCGCCACATAGAGGAGAAACTAAATTTTGTCGTTTATCATCATAGAGTGGCATTGCGTTTATCCATCTCTCAGGGGTCCGTCGTTTCGTTTAGTGTGGCCATTTGGTCATCACATAACATTTACTATGCAAATTGAAAATGAAAAAAAAAAAAATTGAAAAATGAAACAATTGATACCAATGATAGTTGAATGGTCGTTGGATGGATGGATGACCGACTTGCAAGACATCGTCTTAATCATTCATAGTCCAATATTATAAATTCGTTTTCAATCGAATTGCATCGAATTGTTGAATGCAATGAAAATTTAATTAAATAAATACATCCGATTGCTGCATAGCAATAAACCGATAATAATGTTTACCGATTGTAAGTCAGAGGGAAAGAGGGGGTAATGGAGGAGCGGCCATATAGTTGGAAGGTGAATGCACCATTTTAATTGAAATGTAAAATTTACAATTTGTTCGAAACGTTGACATTCGATTGCAATAAAAGCAGCTCGGTTAAATGATAAATGGAAGACATATTAGGGTGCAAACAAATTGCAGACTAGGGCGCTACAATAATGTTTTTCAACTAACAATTGAACTAGATAGTATGTACGATTCATTGAAAGGAGCCAGTGAACTAGGTCAAATTATATAGTTCAGTCTTAGACATCAGAAATCGATGAAATTCCATTTTTTATTATAAAGCTACAAGACATAGTAGTATTTTTTCGCACAACAAGAAGTCTTAAATTTTAAAAGTATTTTTTTTTTTTTTTTGAGACTTCTGTTTTGGAAAGAAGAAATACTCAGCGTGGACCAAGTCCGGTGAAAATGGAGATTGAGTAATGATAACAATTAAGTGTGTTTCTGGCGACATAGTTTGGGCGAACGACGCATAACTTCACGGTAGTATTCCTTACTGACCGTACGACATTGTAGCAAGAATTCATGATGCGCCACGTCGTTGCAGTCGAAGTAAACAGTGAACAAAACCTTTATATTTGACCGGCCCTCCTTATACCGGTTGTACCACAATTGAACTTGTTTCTGCTTTTTCAGTATTTTTTGGATTTCAGACAACGCAATTGGCTGTAGATTGATACTTTTGAAAAATATGACTGAAAATATTCTTATGACAAATTATCAGCATCGATCCACATTTATAGTCCCCTTCTATACACATTTTTTTTAATTTTTAATGTTGAGGATGTTTTTTTTTTTTTTATTAAAATCGAGTGTCAAATCTTTCTATCAAAATTTGTATACTTTTTAAAGGGTTTATTCGAATTTTCTAAGCAAAGGAAATATATGGCCTTTCCGTCCCATTTTTATACCATACACAACTATGTGGTGAGAGAAATATAGCTTTGTGTGCCCCCAACAGTTTGTTACGCTGCGAAATATTGGTCCCAGAACTTTTAGTATACCGATTGCCATATTTCGACTAGCTGAGTCGATCTAGACTTGTGTGTCCGTTCGTCTGGACATTATAGTTTGTAAACACGATACAGGCCACAGTTATGGACCAATCGACGCGAAAGTTTGCAATTAGGACGGGTTATGTCCAAAAAGAAGACCTCTATTGTTTTGGTAATGATTGTTTAATATCTAGGACTAAAATATACCAAACACTTTATTATTGACTTTTTTCCCGGTCGCTCTAGGGGACACAAAGATGACTCGAACATCATGAAATTTTGCACAGAGAAAAGGGTTTGGCCTTTGAACAAGCATGACTATTTTGTATAAGATGGGTCAATATTTAGCGGGTCAAATGGATCCACACGTTTGCGTAAAAAATTATAAAATTGTTTTTCTATGGCGTATGTATTCACTCCTGATCCAATCCAAGAGGACTAGTTGACCTTTGAATAGATACCCAAATATATTTCTGTATGTGCTCGGATGTGGGAGTTATGGGAAAACGAAATCCATTATTTTTATTCGAACTATATGACTATATTTTCCATGCTTCAGAATATTTTGTTGTATGATTTGTTGCCATTTTAAAGGTAACTTCATAATGCCTTTCTCATAGTAGTCCTGCTCTCTATTTGCAAAAATAATCTAGTAGTCACTTTTCGCAATCCTCCCTAGGTACCCATTTTTGTTATCATGAACAAATTTTGCAATGCAAGAAAAATATGGCAATCGCTTGGTGCCAAGTCCGGACTGTATGGCGGATGCATTAAAACTTCCCAACCAAGCTACCGAAGTTTCTGGCGAGTCACTGTAGATGTGTGTGCCCTAGCGTTGTCAGGGTGGAACACGACAACTCTCCTGTTTGTCAATTCTGGCCGTTTCTGACCAATTGCTATCTTCGTATGTGATCCACTCATCTCCATTCACCATACGTTTAAGAAATGGGTCTATCTTATTCCGTTTGGCCAAGGCTTCGCAGATGGAGATTCGATCCAACCTATTTTTTAATACAGCTTTGTGTAAATGGTTTAAGGGGACCCTTCCCCATTCTCGGTGTTATTATTTTTTGGATTCAATTATCAAGAAATTTCAAGTGAAACTCTCAAGAACTATTGAAGATATAGCCGATTTATTGTGTCAGCATCAAGTGACGGCTGAAAGGCTTCTTAAACTTTAAACGCGTTTTCTCCAAACATTGGTTTTACGAATAGCGGTCACGATAACTCAAAAACTAATAACCCAATCGATTCCAATTTTTTACACGTTTCTCTGTGAGTGTGTAGCTTTCGTATGAACCATATTTTTTAACTTAGTTTTTGGTAAAAAATCGGCGATTTTCCAAAAATATTTTTTCAAAGGTCCGCCATTTTGTTAATTTTAGAGCGAAGTCAATAATCCTAGTTCATACGAGAGCCAGACATGTACTCTTTTTAAAACCGTTGGAATTTTCGGATTCCGATGTTCCAGTGATTAGTTATCATACAAAAAACAACAACAAAACAATAACAAAAAATGTTTGTAAATTATAATATGTGGATGTTAAACTTATCTATCAGATCAGTTTTACATAATATAACAGTTCGGGTTAATCGGCATATGGCTATCGCTTTAGCTCGATTTCATTCGAAATTACCCTTGTCTCTAAAGGACAATTATTGTCACCTTATCCCAACCTTTAAACAATATTTTTGCAGGAACACGATATTCCTAATATTTTATTTCGATGTTGTCTCATTTTATATTATTCGTCATTATAAGATCTTAGTTCGATTTTTTGCTACCAAAAATGTAACATAGGTCCATATTTTTGTACAGTATCAAACTATCCGCAAAATAAAAATCATTTGCACATTTTCGCCAAAAATATCCCCCACTGTTTCAAATCCTTGTCAAGTGGTTACCAACTTTAAAGTACTTTAGAAAGGACTTATCTAAAGAAAAAGTCATTGCTCATTTTGATTATTTATTTTCTAAGAGATTATTTTAGTTGTAAATAACAAGAGAATGTAACTTGGGCGCCAGCCTATTCCGATGTGAGAAGAAAGTTGACGGCGGGGGGCCACCTGGTTTACGTTACAACCTTTTACTTTGTGGTGGTGGTGAAAACAAATCGCAAAGCAATAACGACAACAAACGTTTCGAATGTGACACGATGAAACAAGGAGAAATTTCACAAAGGTAGAAAAATGAGGATACCAATAAAGAAATGAAATTAAATCTTATAAGAACGAAAGACGACAAATAACGAGTGTTTTCTTTAATTCTTTCTCTGCTATGCTTTTTTTCAAGTTGATTTAACGTCGTCTTCGAGATATCGCAGTAGCCATTCACTGCGATGGTGGAATGTGGAGAGTGATATATCGCGATATATTCGAGCAATAATGTTGTTCAGTGAAAATGTTATTTAGTGTAGCAGCGTTTTGTATAGAGAAGACCATCATGTGTATGGAGCTACCATGTATATGTCGAGCGTACATAAAGAAGCATTGCATTATAGTTAGCTGACGTGCGTCGTCAAGCGGCGTTGTGCTTGTGCTGCATTGTGAAAATAAAAACTTCAATTGAGGTCACATGCAATGCTGCTGCTGTTGATGATGATGGTGATGGCAATGTAAGGCAATTGCACTCTCATGTATGTAGGTATGTATCGGTGATATATGTATGTGAGAGTGTGTGTGTGTGGGTATGACTTTGTTGTTTGTGATTTTGCTGTCACTGCACTCTATGGCGGGCAATCAATAGGGCAACAACAACAACGATGATACCAATTAATTTGTTGTTGGTTGTATGTAAAGTGTTGCCGTCTTTATTTTTTTCTTTCAAAATTGGGCGAATTTCGAATGTTTGTAAAAAATTTAACTATTCATGATAATTGTTTGCTAGAGGAATTTTTATAGTCGAATGGTAAATACGAGGTCTGATCAAAAATTAACCGTTTTTAAAAATTTCCCAGAAATTATTTATTTACTAATCAATTTTCAATGTAATCCCACTTGTATATAACGCACTTATGTCGGCGTTTTTTTTCAAACCTTAAAACACTTCGACAACGAACTTTTTGGTATTGACAACGGATCTCGTTTCAAAATTTCGTGTATCTTCTGAATCTCTTATCTCTTTTCAAAAGAGAACAAAGATAGCGGGGACATTGTCCGGTGAATGCGACCAAAAACTCACGTACAAGCATGGAACTGTGTGAACGGTTGCATCATGTTGCAAACTCCATGATTGAGTTGTCCTGTGCGTATCTGACGAATTGCTTCAGGTACACGGCGCATAACATCGAGCCAATATAAATTATTGGTCATATGGCAAGAACAAAGCTTTTTCATAGTTGACCGAACTTGACGTGCGGGACGAGCATCGTCATTGACATCTTCTCGGCCTTCCTTAATTTGCTTTCTGCTCCTCCCCTCACACGCCACAGTCCAAACTTTTTACACCATTTTCCTTCGGACCAAATCCGTTTCGCAGAATTTGGGGTCGACTTACAAATGTTTGTCCGTCCATGTTGCGCCCGATAACGCTCGAAGTGAGTAATCGATTTCGTCTAAACAAACTTTGCACCGTATAATATTTTCAACAAGCATAAATGAAGTCCTAAGATGGGATTCATCGTTCCACTCCCACTGATACATCCCCACAAAGTGTCAAAAATTTGAACAAATTTTAAATTCAATATCCAGCAAGTGGAATGTCCGATTTGATCAAAACGTTACAAATCGTAATACTTTTACCAAACCTAGATCATGTCCGAAGGTGAGAAACATCGTTTCACTACTTCTACAGGAGTGGACCAACAAAGGTTCAACATTTTAATAACTTTACAGTTTATTTGAAGCGAATGGAGTCCCGATATGATCTATTGATTGCACTTTAATTTTTTTTCTAAACCTACATCCCGGGACCAAAGGGCTGGCAACTACGTTTTTGAAGGGTTCATACGACTAGTGGCGGCTGTCACTAGTCGTTGGCACATGTAAACAAACTATACACTATGTGACAACAATGACCGGCCAACGATATTAAAAGCGCTAAGCGAAAGCAACACCCCACTCGTCATACATCGATCGGCGTTAGCTATTGCAGTAGCACTCTACAACAACTTATGGATGACAATACAAGGCAGAAAAATGCGTTCAAAAGCAAACGGCCATGATAACGACAAAAAGAAAAAAATAGAAGAAGAAAAATGTGGACAATTTTGTTTCTGTTTCACCAACGACGATGGCAAACATTGGGCGCCATTCAGTCACTCAACCAACCAGCTAGCTAGCCTTTCTACAATTCAGCGATTTTTTATTTTTGTTTTCTCCTTGCATTGCAATGTGAATAACACAAGACTACAGCCGTGCACCACCACCATCACGACGACCAGAATTAATGAACGCATTTCAGACAAAAAATCGAATTGGCCTGAAAATGAAATGTTTTGGTCGTTGTCTTTGTCGAGAGGGAAATGGACTTTGGGGCTAGGTTTGCTATCTGTTTTTTTTATTCGAATGCTTTTTTTGACAAAAATTAAATTGGATTGCCTGCCAAATAGTCAGCCAGTGCATGTTGTTACTTTTGTTGTTGTTGCAATGAAAAGTCAGGAAAAATATGCCTAATTTATTTCACCTCCCCTCCGTCATAGTAAAACCAATTAAGGTCTGCCAAGTTCAATGAACTTTTGCTAGAAACCTTCACACATGAGTATGGCAGTGTTGGTTTATCGTAGCGAGTTGATACGAAATGAATATAAAAATACTAGTTTTGAAATAAGTGTTTGTTTTCTCAAAAATATATTCTGAATAATTGAATAAAAAATAGACCTATAAGGGACCTTCAAACCTTCAAAATCTTCATAAAAAACAAGTAGCAAAGTGTCAGTTCGTTGTTGGTGAAAGATTATTCCCTCAGTCTATGTTTGTGGAGGTCTACGGAATAATACACAGGATGTATAAAATGTATATGTTCTTACCACAGAGGTTTCGGTTTTAACGTTGAACAAATCGGTTATACAATCCGCTTCATATTAATTTTAAAAGTTTTGAAAATATTAACCCTTTGTGGAGGAGGTACTAGAAGCAGAAGACCGACGGGACCCAACTTCGGACTTGATATAGAGTTGGTAAAGGTAATAGATTGTGCAAAGATTGCCTCAAATCTGACACAATTTTCAATTTTTAAATACTTCAAAGGAGTTACTGATAGGTCTCATCTTCGGAATTGATCTCTGGTTGGTAAAGAGAATTAATAGTGCAAAGTTTCCTTCAGATGGCACATTTTACTCACAAAAGTTGATCCTCGTCTCTTTGGTGCATACAAGTACTTTATGCATACAAGAAATTCTACCGATCATTTTGGATCTACTATTTTTTGTCGAATAATAAAAACCCGAATATTTTTAATCAAAAGTGATTTCATGGGTTTTCAAAGTATGCTGCCGCATGATTAAAACACTGTTCACACCAATTGTCGGAGCTCTATTTTCATTCCGATTGGGACACCTTCCAAACATGGTTTTGAACGCTTCAACAGATTCTTCTGTCAATGAAGAATCGTTGACTACGCATTTATCTTGAAGTCTTAATAAGTTATTGGTTGCCATATTAGGGCTGTACGGTGGATGGCCCATTACATCCACATTTTGACCGGACAAAAAGGCGGAGATTTGAAAAATTCATATTTGAGATGAAAAACCTTGGTGAATATGAATCGTACAGTTCTTCATAATAAGGAATGTATACTGAATTTATTGATATACATATAAGGTTTTGGTGACAAGGAACGGGTAAAATTGAGAATAGATCAATAAAACGTTAAAATGTCGATTTCTCATCTTTGAAGACCTTACCTAAAATCTTATAAGCAACATTTTTGTAGAATATTGCGAGGATGAAAAATCGCATCTTGTGATAATCCGGTTCAAAAATTAAGGACGAAAAAGATACAAAAGGAATCAAGTTAGAAAGACGATTTATTCTACAAAAATTCCTCTTTCGATTTTATTGCAGAAATGTAATCCCAAAAATACATACAATAGCTACAAATGTAGATATGAAGCTATCTCTTCAAGTATAATAGGGTCGATAGCAACAAAATGATTACGCCATATCTCCGAACGTTGACATATAGTGAATTTTTTCTTCTGGGGTTTTCATATACTCACCAAGGTCATTCATTCTCAATAGGAATTGTCCATCGTCCAAAATATTGTCGCACAGTGTTATCGCAGACGTAAAACTTTATAAAAATCTGTCCACACTATAATCCTGTCGCCCACTGTGGCGTCCATTGGGCGTCTTTGAATAACCCAAACAAATGTTCCACGGAAGTATTGAACCCCATTGCAATTGTTTCGTATGAATTAATCAATAATAAAATGCATTACATTTCATTTCATATTGAATTTCTCCCAATATCTCCAAGCGGTCATAAACTATTTCTGCTCATCGCAACACTTCCGTTTTGCAAATAAACAAAACATGGATACAATTTCAATTGTATTTCTTTTTTCAGTTTTTTTTTTTCTATTTTTGGTTCATTCATTTGTTGCCAGTATTTTGAGCTTTTATTTCCTTCCATTGCGGCCTCACCAATAGCTGCTGTTGCTGCTAATCAGTTGTAATGATGATTGTTGCATTTACGTACAGACGTTTTTGTTGTTGTTGCCTTTGAGATCTGTACAAAGATAATACTAAAGCTATGATTAAACTCTGGGGTCTACACCAGACGCGCCTATGCTACTACTACTACTAAGTGTGGTGTGGTCCGTGATGGGTGTAATCTCCGGGTGCGGGCATAACTTCGTTTAATGGCTGTCTAAGTGACTAACTGAATTGCAGTAGTTGTTGTTTTTTGTCTATTGCTCTTGTTGTATGTGCGTAACGACGTAGTGATTCAAACACAATGCAATTGCATTACTTTGGTCTGAAGTTGTGCAGCAGTTGTGTTAGCCAGCCAGACAGTCAGTCAGTCAGCTCATATGCCTTGGGGGCTATGAAATATGAATCATAAAAGGAAGGATGTGAGGGGGGCGAGTTTGGAGATACTTTGGATCAAATTGCAGGCCACATGTATTTTACAGGCATTAGCAGTTGCGTTGCGTTGCATTCATTTTGTTGTTGTTTGTGGTGGATTGTGTGACTGTGGATGGTGTTGTTGATGTTTTCATTTTCAAGTTGCAACAGTTGCAGCGTAAAATGTTAATGCACTCCACAACTCACTGCCATTAAAAAAATATGTACTGAAAAAAAAAACAAATTAAAAGTGTTTGCAACCAAGAGAAACAACAATATAAATAAAAAATACGATATTTTATTTATGAAACAATATATTAACAAGTCATCATTATGTTGTTATTATCGTACTGATTTAATGGTGGTTCTTCCTTTTATTTAAAATTTAACTTAATATTTGTATGCCATTTGCACATTTTATATTTTATTTATGATTTCGGTATATTGTTTTATTTACAATAATAAAAACTCTTTGTCAGTCTTTTTTTTGGGTTCATATCTGGACTCCTGAAATACTTGATAGCACTGTGCGACAAATTTAATTTTTTTTTTTGATCAAAATAGAACATTTTTCTGTATGTAACCAAATTTAAAATATTTTTTTACAAATAAATATCGTGTTTATAATAATCTTTTCTTTTATAACTAATAGTGAAATTCGATGTAGAATAATTTTGTCTTTGACAAAATACTCCTAAGATGCAGTCTTATTGAAGTTTTTGACACATTTCATACTAAAGAAAACCAAGAATTTGTTGCCAATATTGTTAATTTTATACCGTACATTTCTAAAAAAGTGTTGAATTTAAATCTATAGTTTGTTTTGAAACTCATAAAGAAATTTGACGAAGAATATTTAATTCTTTGACACTATGCACGATTGAAATTTCATGTTACTTTCATACAATTTGTTGAAAAGAGTACCGGGGAATTTCTATAAAAAAATTCCTAATATTTTTGATTTTTTTGTTGTCCTAAAGTGACGTCTATATATTCTGTATGTATACCGATTTCTCTTGTTCAGTGACTTATACTAAGATTTAATTGAGAATATTTTTGTCTCAATTAAATCTTCTAGAACGACATCAAGTGGGAAAAATTGGTACAAACTCGGAATAAGATAGGTTTTAATTCTAAAATGAGTTGTCATATCTTAAAGATTTTTGACGTTTAGGCTGATTTTTGAGTATTGGTTTATTCTGCGACTTATAGTAAAACATTATGGCGAACATTTTTGTAGAATATTCTGAACTGATATAACCCCGTTTACAATGAGTTTTCAAGCATTCCTGAAAATCGGGCATCGAAAGGACCCCATCAGAGAGTCGACACAGGGTTAACGTATTACACAAAAATATTCCTCACATTAATACAGAAATATTTCTAAAGACAATATATGCCTAAAATTCAAAGATTTCGAGAAATCTTAATCCAAATATATTTAATGTCTCAGAAATGGGAAATACTGTCAAGGCTTTTTAGGTTACCTCCCGACGTAAACATTCAAAATGCTGATCCATAGCAATATTTTTTAGATTTTCCCTATAATTATTTTTTGGGTTGCACAGTGTAATTGTAAGGCTGTGGCGTATGATAATCGTCATAATGAACTTAAATGTTGTCAATTGTCAACGTCTGAATAAGTGTACAAGAATGTAAGTTCAAGATGGATTCGAGTCTTAGAAACTTTGTGATTAGTACTTACATCACATATATTTTAAGACCCCCCTTAATCATTTTCAGTAATATTTTACCATTTGAGGTATGTTATGGATATTTAAAAATTTTCCATCCAGCTATGAGCAAAAAAATTATGAGCAAACATTTAAGTTTATCGATTCATTTTTGTCGTCGTAATAATCCACGTCGAAAATTGTGCACAATTATCGAAGAAAAATGTTCACTATATACAGTAGTTTTAACTTACCTGTACAAACAACACTTGCAATTATATTTGTGCAGGAAAGTCAAAAGTGCAGATATATTAAATCAGTTACCGGCCTCTGAGCGTTTAAGAAATAACGCCTGTTTTCTAGTTTAAAATTTTCTGAGTAGATAAATGCAAACAATTTAAGTTACGGGAGGGAAATAGTACGTCTATTTTGGGCTGTTATCTTAAATGTGCAGGTTGGAATTGTGCACTTAAACATTATATTTGAGAGGGACTCTGAGAAAAAGTACCAAATATGTGTGTTTTAGTCAGCTAAATCAAAACTACTGTTCTTTTTTAAATTGATTTCTTGAATCACTGCAAACAACACTGCACATGGTCGTACGTTTGTCCTAAGAAACTTTTCATTAAAAAATTTTAGTTCGGTTATTTAATATAGCCTTCATAGGTGTTCAATAAAAGTTCCACAGTCTCCATTTACATCGACGTCACATAAAAATTGAACTATGCATATATGTAAAGTGTCGTAGTGTATGGCAACACGTTTCCAGTCAGCCAACCTGATTAAATTTTTTGTTTAATGTTAATTTAATGTTGAATGTTAATTTCAACTGCAATTGTTACAATTTCCTCTCCCCCTACCTAACGCCCATGTTTCGTGTTCTATTCTGGCATTTTTTTTGCGATAAACGCAATTTGTGTAATGATATTTTACGAAATAAAGTAAATTTGATTTAAACGGATTTACGCTGAAATGATTTTAACACAAACATGAAAATGGACACATACGTTAATACAAAAATATAAAACAAATATAATTGAAATTTAAAGCAGAAAAAAAAATAAACAGTGAAATAAATGTTAACAAAATAACATGGCCAACAGATGGCAGTACAAAAAAAATATTTGTGTTTTAATTTAAAACATAGGAATTAAAAGTAAGAATATATAGGGAGTACTTTTGAAATTTTATTTTTAATATTAATTGCCACATCATTTTACTACATTATTTCTATATTTCATAACCATAAACGCCGCTTCGCTTCGATTTGCCAATATTTAATTGCATTATGTAAAAATTGCAATCGGACACCATCATCCCACAGACCGTCAATTTTATTTGGGATTTGTTTGCAACCATCCTACACAGCAGCCGGTGGTTATGATTGACTCTTAAAAATATATGACGTCAATTTTTGTTGTTGTTGTGGTTTTTAGCCATGTTTGTTTTGTTGTTTATTGGGTAATAAATAAAAAAATATATATTAACAATTAATTATGATTCATTCAAATCTTGTTTGCATTTATAAATATGTATATAATTAAGTTACAGTATTACATGTTTTGTGTGTGTTGTTATTTTTTTAGATTTTAAATTAATAATCTGCAAAGTTTCTCTTCAAGTGTGGGTATAGAATATTTATATGAGTCATGACGATTTATTATAAGAGGGTTGTTTAGATATTGTTACTCTAATCTTGCGCCATCTGACATTTCCATTGAAAAGATTGACATTTCTGTAGCATAAAGTACGATGTATGGTAGGACGTATGGTCATGTGTTGTGTTGTTTAAAGTGACTTCATAAATCAATTTAATAATAAAAAGGAATGATTATTTTTACAAGATTCGGCATGAATCGATAAATTGCGCAAAACTAATATACAAATTTATCTGTGGTCACAAAAAAAAAAAAACAAAGGCCCGTGTCGATTTGGTGCTATGAATTTTTGTAAAACACAATTTTGGTGCTCATAATACTTTTATAATACATATGTGTAAAACAAAATCCATCGTGATGAATCTTTCGTCGTACCATCCAAACTTTGCACATCAAGAAAACAGTGTGTGGTCAAAGAAGATGGATTTTTATAACACCAGCCTTATGGCTAATTAGGGTATATAAACTTTGATATGGCGAAAATGTGCCTCATAAAAATATTGGTACCTGATCCTGGTGCATTCACAAAATAGTCAACCTAATATTATAACCATGGCTGTATAATATTGAAAGATGCCACGTCGGTCTACTATTTCTGGTACCACCTCCCTCACAGTGTCAACATATTTTCCAATTTGAAAGGAATTGAATGTCCGATTTGTTCGAAACATTGCAAATTTTAATACTTTTACCAAATCTACATCAATATCAAGAAGATGGGAACCATCGTTCAGTATATTTAATACCATAGGCTGAGTATATACCGACTGACACTTTTTTACTTGCTAAAAATGTTTTCCGAACCCCTGTCATATGGAGAAAACCGAACTCCTGTCATAGGACCGATTGGTCAGTATAGAGACCACAGGTATTTATAAAGACCATTTGGAATTTATAAAACCCAGTTTTCTCTGTACTAACTAATTGGTCTTAATACAGACCTATGGTCTCTCAGCACACTTGTGATGTCTATATACTTCCAATCGTTCTTTTTGCATACACATTGGTTTTTGTAAAGGCCGGTGGTCTCTATTGAAACCAATTTTACTATACAAATTCCTGTGTTCTATATAATTACAAATTGCTCTTTATACACACATGTGGTTTCAATACACACCTGTGCTCTACCTGCAGACCTGAGGCCTCTATACATTTTAATCGGCTTCTATACAGACCAATCGGTCTTTTGAAAGACCTGTGGTCTCAATACAGACATATTCTTCTTTATAAATCAAATTTTAACACAGGGGCAAATAACTGGAGGCAAATTTAATGAAATATGGATTCATATCACAACAAATGACTGGAAAACCTTTATGATCTCGAAAAATAGTAGACTAAGCACATTAATTAACAAATAATTAAAACCTAAATTAAGTTTATTAAGGTCTTGGGAACATTTCTTGGTCAAAAATAAAACCATTATTTTTATGTATCTCATCTACTTTTATTAAAAATAAAGAATCTTCAAAATAATGTTTCTTGGTGAAATTTGGACCATTTTTGGGAGTTAGAGAGATTTGAAACTGAAATTTTAATATTTTAACATGGCTTATGAACCTTTGGTACATTGAGTAGTATATCTGTCGACAACACCGGCTGACAATTTTCTATTTGTTATGGAATATTTTTCCAAGCCTTATGTGTGGATTTGTAAACAATGTCATTTTCCAAACCCTATATATTGCCAAGTACTATCAGATCAATGTTACCAAGTCCTATCAGATCAATAATAGTAAATAGGTCATATTTAATATGACCTACCGTATCATTAGCGTGAATATTTAACAAAATTCTTGCAAATATTTTAAAACAACTTTGAAATAGTCTTTTATAATATTCCCCATACTGTTTTAGGCTCCCAAATCCGCACCATGCCTATATGTGTAACTTTTGAATAGTATTTTTTCCAAATCTTACATCCACACCGATGCATTTTAAGAATATTTTCAACCATACTCGTGACATTTAAATCCATTTTGAAAGGATATTTGTTAAGACCCTATGACGATGTTCTAAATCTGTCGGCCTCTAAACTGCAGATGTCCTCTTGAATACATTTCAAAAGTTTGGGTTTTCAATACATTATCTAATAATTACGTAATAATATTTTGACTAGTATTTAATAACAAGTAGATATTTGTTTCTAATAAATTTGCTACTAATGGATTATGAGTTTTTTATTCTCGAAAAATTATATCAAGAGCAACCACATACCAAATGTCATGTAAATTTTATAAAACATAAAAAAACCCAAGACCGTTCATTATGGAGACAAGCGTTTGTTTGTCAACAGCTTATCATTGCTTGCTTGCATTACCAGTTCTTTCTCGTAATATTAAGTGACAACGACTAAGTGACGGGGGACCGATCCGATGACTGCTGGTTTCATTTCATTAGATTTAATTTAGCATTAAATGTTAATGCAGAATTAATTTAATTAAAAATTGCAAAAGACTTGTTCGTTCTACACTTGAACACGATAAAGGATTTCATTTCTTTTTCCCGGAAATTTATTTTCCCTGTGTAGTTTGTTGTGTGTTGGAAAAATAAGATATTTTTCTCAGTTAGCATTTGGAGTGTGGCAAAAGTTTTTTGTTTCAGGTTTTGAAGTGGTTTCTTGTTTGTTTCTTTGTATGGTTCATTCGATCCATCCCCCCCATATTATATGTCCCATGAAAATTCCATTAGTTTTTTTATTGAAAAATTTGCACAATCCGTAAAAGGATTTCACCACAGGATATTTTGGTTATATACAATGGAAAACTTGTGTTATGTTTTCTTTCTACACCTACACATAGAAAGTGGATACATGTGCCCTTAACAAATAATAACCAACAACTGGAACTATTTGCTTTGTCTAAGACATCGTTTACATTTCACATAACGAAGGGTTGAATGACAATCAACATCTATATCCCTGAGCAAATAACCAATGCTTAAGTCTGCATCGGACATTTGCAGATTTCCACATATGTGGATGTATGTGTTTTTCTCTCAATATTAGCTCTCTAACTCTAACTGTTTGTAAATATTTTTTCATCTTCTCCTGCTGGTTTTACGAGCATTGAACAGTGTTTTGCATTTGAATGTGGTAGCATTGAAACAGTTATAGAATGATAGAACATAATTGATATTTATAAAAGCCAGTGGTCTCTATGCAGACCAATTGATTGTCTCTATACAAACCAATTGGTCTTTATAAAGACCTGTCGTCTCTATACAGACCAATTGGTCTTTATAAAAAATTGTCAGCTATATACTAATCTGAACCTAATATTGAAGTCTCAATAGTCTTCTAGCAAAAGTAATAGGACTTCCTTTGTCGGTTTTTTGTATCGTTTAGCGTGCGTATCAAAAGTTAGTTGAGGTGAATTTTCATCATGTTCTTTATCACCGCTGGATTTTCTTTTATTAGCTTTAATTTTGCTGTATCCACAATATTCCCCACTATGAAATATAGTTCGGGTGCAATGCATTTAGTCGGTTTACTAATCGAACTCCATTCCACTATGCCAACTACATAGTTGCAATACTTCATCATCTTATTTGCAAATATACAACAATAACACAGTAATGATTATGATGTTCCTATAGTGGTTGTTGTTGTTGAGTTGATGGTAAATCACAGCAAATGAAATTTTCTACTTTTCCTATTTGGAAAAACTAATCGATTTTCTTGATTATCGTCGCTGTCATCGTCATGGTATGCATCGACACGTGGCAAATTTCATGATAAATAAATTTGAATTGATGGATGGATGGGTAGATAGATGGCAAAATTAGCTAACGTCATCATTCAACACGTAGCAATGTCATGTGACATGACCATGCCACAACCATCCAGCCAGCCACACCATCTTGTGTATTTTCACCTGTAAATAGATCGTTTACTACACACACAGGAATATCGTACATGCAAACAACACACATATCATAATTTCACAATTGTGAAATTACTAATTTTATTTAGTATTGAATTTTTATTGTTTACCTACCCCCTTACCCCCTAACGCTTTCCATGTTAATTAATTTTCTTTTTTCTTTCTATTTACAGGTATGTTTATGTGTGCGTAATGATGTAGCTGACGCATTTAATTGAATATAAGGAAGCTATGGAAATAAGACGCGTTAATTAATTTCACAATAAAGTAATAAAATATAATTACAATCCGAGTAAGACTGGGTAAGAAAATCCAGTTTAAATAACGTCCCTGTTTACGAAAATAATTTCTAAGAGGAAATCTTAAATCTAGTTGGATTTTCTGCGCAATTATATTCGAATGTATTATATTATATAATATATTATATAATATGAATACAAAAGTTCGAATTCGTTAAAAAAATAATGTTGTTTTAGCCTTATTTGAGTTCGATAAGAATTCTGAACGAGTTTAAGAAATATAGGCGAATTCCCTTCAATTCGAATCGAGTGAATTCAGAAACCTAAGCGAATTCCTTTCGAATTTTTGAAAAGAATTCGATTCGACATAATTTTATATTGTTGGACCGGCCTGAAGGAATTCTGAATGATTTCCCTCACTCCCTCTCAAAGTTTATTCACATTTGTGGTAGTGTTTAGCAGTGACCCCCTAGGATAAATCCAATTAAATGAAGACAAGTTGTGTTTAATTAAAAATTAATTAGCTGTGTAATTTGTCTTTTTGCACCTATCACAGGTGCATTGTAACAGTCCTACACAAATATATGTATATATTCTATATATTTATAACATATTGTATGTAGTAGCCTAGATTTTATTATTGTTATATTTAATGGGCGTTCACGACACGATTCAATTACTTGAATATTACAATCAATTGCGCAGCTATACTTGGAAGATTATGTTAACCGAAACCAATTAAATCGCATTTATTATATATTGAATACTTACTTGCTGATTTTCAAAATATCATTTTGGGTGGTTATTTAATATATAATAATAGCTTCAATTATGTTATCAACAAAATACGTTGCAACTAAAATCACAAAACTTCTAGAAAAATGTAATTTTGTGATGGTTGTGAAGAAATTTAAAAATTTTATTGTAATGACAATAAAAAGATATAAGAGTGATCAACAGAATCTGTGACACAACAGAGTTGTGTCACAAATGTATCCTAGATATCCCTAAAAACAACACCGGATTAAATGGTCTATTCCAGAATGAAATAAAACTAAGCCGAAATTGCTAGACAGTGGTCTAGCTCTTTTTTAAATTTATCGAAATCTTTGGGAAAGGTGCCAGAGATGATGAATTGATATAGCCGGTAGAGCTACAGAATCCATGGCGTATGGTATAAATATAAAATACGCTTTTTATAATGTATATGTTTTTGTAAAAAAAAAAAAACAATTGTGAGAAGGGACCAGTTGCCCTTTAAATACCATTTTCGGATTTTATGAAGGTTTGCACCATTGTTTGATATTAGATTTATTAGAAGGAGTGGGCCGATGGATACCATCTTCTGGCCTGGTCTAGCTTTGGAAACAAATAAAGTGATGCGAAAAGTTTAGATGAAAGCGGATCTTCAATTCGATTGAACTTGGATTTACAGTCAATTGTCCGAATGTCTGGGATTGATCTAGGTCTGGTAAAAATAGAACTATTGTGTCAAAAATTGACACAATTTTTTGTTCTGTTAAGTAATGTGATATTTATAAATATTGAAAAGGCTTAGTTCAAATATTATGTTGTATGCCAAAGTTAGCTTCAAATGTATTAAAAATAATTTTCAGCACAGTGGTTTCAATGGTTCCAATCTTCCATCAGTAAACAGGTTTGGGCCAAATATTAGGTTGCGCAAAGTTTGGTACAAATCGGCTGATCAGTTCGCATTGTACAATAAAATTATTTTAGCCAAATTTTTGTCATTTTATGAGGAGGCCAATATTCCCCATTTTCCTACTTGATTTAAACACTACGTGCAAAGTTTGGCTGATGTCGAAATCATTTATAATTTTTTTGGTTATGTGATAATATCTGACATTGTCGACATAGCTTTCGGTTAAATATTAGAGTACTTTATTCCAATTTTATAGCATCTTGGTATGTGTGAGAGTACTCGAATCTCGGGCTAATTAGTATTGGGAATTTTGGGCCGGAACTGTCGGTATATGATACGCTACACAACTGCCACTGAACTGTAACGTTCTGGGAATCTATATTCAGAGTTGGACCAATATTTCGCGATATTTTCAACCTCTTGACCGATTAGAGATCAACAGCTCATATTTTTCCCCGGTGTGAACATTTACGCCATAAGATTTTTATTTTGGTTCATTTGAAACTCCCAACATTGAAGAACATTATCAAAATAGTCATTCATCGCGCGACTTTTCTGCCCTTTAATGTGGTGATGGTAATACTAAACCGTATCAGAATAAATAGACCCCTGTACATCTTTAAATATATAACCCTCACATACAACAATATAATTGTATCAATTCAAAAACCAACCACTTATCTTTATGTTCTTCAGAGTAAATATGTAGGCCATAGCATGTAAAAGTTGTATTTTTTCACACAAAAGTTCGGGTCCATATGACACGCAACATATTGCCAAGTTGTCATGAAAAGAGCCGTGATTGTTACATTATCAAATACCATTCCTCGTGTAAAATTTAGTAAAACAGACAAAAATAAAATGTTTGGTCCTATATATTAAACGATCATTAACAAAAACAATAGGGATCATCTTTGTTGTCGATTGGTCCATAACTCTAGTCGGCATCGTATTTACAATGTATAATTGACAGACGGGCGAGCGGATACACCAACTCAACTCGATATATGACAATAGGTAAATTAAAAGGTGGGTCCAACATTTAACTGACAACATTGTTGTGTGGGGTATAATGAACAATTGGCCAAAAATTAATTTTATAATATCGTGCGAATTATGTATTAGATTTGAGGTTCGTGTGAATCATATTGAATTTTAGTTTAAGTGATGGATGTTTATTTGATTTCAGCCTTCCGATCCTCTTATTTCTCTATTGACGAATTAAATGCGTTTTGGTTTTGGGAAAAATACTTTTTGGTTTCTATTCGAACTAACCTTATCAACATTTGTGTTAGTATTGGTCCCAGTAGGTCGCCAATGATCTTATTTTATTATTACAATATAAATTGTGGTAATTTTTGAAAACTGTACACTTTCCCACAAAACATATATCCATCTATTAATTTGTGTTTGATTTTGAAGTACCCACATTATGTAAATGATGTTCGCCTCCGATCCATACTTTCACTAAACTGACACACAATTAATTAATGCCATTTCAGCTATTATTCAGGGATAGAGTTTATTTGAAATGTCTAAGCTTTTGACCGGCACTTGCATTCTATTCTTTGTGAGCCACAAACAAACAAATAAAAATTGAAACTCCAAACACACAATTTCTAAAAAAATAAACCAATGAACAGACAGACTAATGCGACTCAGTGTTGGATGAGTGTTACGATTCGAATAGATAAATTAGAGAAAAAGTAATGCATTCACACTTGCTGCGCAAAGTTGGCGGATGTTGGATTGCTAGATGGTTGGCTGGCTGGTTAGCTGGTTTGTTGAGCGTGGTTGTGATGCAGTTCAGTGAATTCTCTGTGCAGCTGCAACAAATAGCAAATGCGACAACAACACAAAAAATAATACTCGTACTAATAAATATTTATTTTGGCCAGACAACAACTTTTGTGCCGCAACATACACACATGCACACACTTATGGTGGACTCTCACTTACAGTGATACATTAACTGACAAAGCAAAAATCCAATAGATAACCAAGAATGTTTAAAAAAAATATAGAAACAACAACTGCAATAATCTAAATTTGCCTAGCTGGTTTTATGCATTCTTTTTTTTTTGTAGATGGCGTTGTCCATTATAAATAAAGTGGCAATGGTGGTGGTGGTGATGGTGGGATGCCAACCAAAAGCGGTCAGGCACTCACTGTCTGCTGCCAATCATTTGTGGTCTCTCCATGTTGAGGAATATTGCATCTAATCATAGTGCACAGTGTTTCAAAGCAGAAAAAAACTTTAATCTTGTTTTGAGGAAGTCATTTTACAGTTGATAAATGGTTGATTAAATGGCTGAAGCTAGAATCTTGAAATTTGCGGTGAGAATCTTTCTTAGTCCGAAGGTGTCAGATAAGGCAAATCAACATATAAAAGTAGGGTCGATATAAGGAGATGGTTTTGGTAGTGTGTACTCATATACACGAAATGTACTAAATAGTACTCAATTTGGTACAATTTTAATTTATAGGAACCGATGGAGCTGGAATCCTTAAATTTGAAATTAACATTAACGTTGGAGTGCAGGATTGGGATATGTAGGTAGTTTGGAATTTTTTTTTTTACTTGAGTGTACGAATAGTTCTAAATCGTAGGGGAGAGGGGGGCATAATTGAACATGTTTTTCCTTCAAGCTTCATCAAATTTTTTATTTTATAATTTTTGCTTTCTTATAAATTTTAACTAGTAGGTACATATGTATGTACCTACTAGTTACAATGAATATACATATGCCATACTTTAAGCTTGATACAAATATTTTATTACTGTTTTAATGGACGAAGTCAAAGTGTTCAAAACTGCCCGGCTTGGTATTTTTGAACGGCATGGTTTTTACAGTGTTTATGTTTAAATATATATACATATATATATATTATTCATACATATCATAAATGCATTTATTTATTAAAAACTATTTACGAAAATTAAGAAATTCAAATCAAAATTTATTAAACATAAAATGACATAAAAACAAAAATTAATATGGTGAAAAATGCCGTTAATATCGTAGTCTTATTAGCCCATTTGAAATTTTGAGAAATCGAAGCCAAAAGTTAAAAACTCCTTTTTTTACTGGAGTTTACTGGGCATGTTCAAAGGTGCGCTACCTGTGGCATTTTACGGAAATTTATAATGACTTTTTTGTAATAAATATATATGAAAGAAAATACATAAGTTATGTTTGAATAGATTATTGGAATGCAAAAAAAAATGTTTAACGAAAGAAAACTATCACTGAATTCTTCCTGCGCCCTTACAACCAAAAAATAAAAATTTACATGGCACTGCGTACATTTTGTCTACAACTGAAAAAGTTAGCCAATGTGGTTTACGCAGATAGAGAACAAGATTGCAATATACAAAAAAAGTGGTTGCCGGTCGGAAAAAATTTAAACCTAGTTTTTATGGCCACTGTTCAAAGGTGCCCCACCTTAAAAGGTGCCCCCTGTCTCTTACTATAATTGGTACACTTTGATTTTTGGGTTAACCGATAGAGCTGGAAAACTTTACTTTGGAAATAAGATTACTGTGGGAGTGCAGCATTGGCGTATGGATGCAGTTTTGAAAATTCGTACCTATGGTACCAAATTGCGTACAATTCGAATTTTGTGTGAGCCGATAAAACTGAAATCCTGAAATTTGGAGTTAGGATTACAGCTGTAGTGTTAAATTTGGATATGTGAAAAGTTATGGAAATTCGTACTAAATGGTACAAATTTGGAGTTAGGATCATTGTTGGGTGTAGAGGTATGTAGGAAGTTTTTAAAATTCGTATTAAATGGTACTAAATATGGATTTGGGTGATAGGGAATCCTGAAATCGGGAAATAAGATTGGTTGTATGATATAGGTAGTTGTGAAAATTAGTACGTATGTGTACTAAATGGTACTAAATACAAATACAATTTGAATTTAAATGACCCGTAGAGCTGCAATCCTTAAATTTTGAATAAAAATTACTGTTGGAATGTAGGATTGAAGTATAGATGTAGTGGTGGAAATTTGTACTTATGGGTACTAATTGGTAATATGTTTGATTTAGGTTAACCGGTAAGCTGGAATCCTGAAATCGGGATTGGGTATGGGGTATATGTACTAAATGAATCTGGTAAAATTTGGACTTGGGTGAACCTATCGTCACCTCGAATCATGAAATTCGGAATTAGTTTTGGAAATAAGTACTACAAGAGCACAAAAAGTAATAATTTGTACCACTAATTTCTGTTGCGATATTATCTGAAAATTTAGGGATCTCTGGACATTTTTGTATAATATTTAAATGTCAAAAAATCTCGTTTTGTGGCATGTTCACGGTTCAAGAAAATAAGTAAAAAAATCATCACGCCATAACTCATAAACATGGTCTAGGGCAAATTTGGTCTTTGTAATACTCACCAAGGGAATTTTCCGATCCCAAAATCTTGTTGCACAGTATATTTGGTGGACGACCTTTCGATTTGTAAGAAGTCAAGAAATTGTCGTTGTAGTTGAAAATAAAAAGTAAACAGTGATGCAGAACGTTGTAAATGACCTCTTTAGTTGGGGTCATCACAACTGAAAAAAAAACAACCAAACTCCAATTGAGTCTTTACACCCATAGGAAACTTTTCTTATAATCAGTTTGAAAACACTGTGTTCATCGCCTTTATTTTTTTATAACATCGAAAGTGCGTAGTGGTGGTGCCGGTTCTACGTTGCAATGTGTGATTTCGGTGCATCGGCCGGCCACGCAACAATATTTGTAAATCTTTGTGCATTCGCTTTGTTCTTTTGTTTTTCTTTTCCTTCAACAAAGCAATAGCTCTTATAATTTCTTGTTGTCCAAGTTGTAGGATTTTCATTTTTGAAAATGTTTCTTATTTTTAAATTTAACAAAAACATTATATTTTATTTTATAAAATATGTGGATGTATGGATAGTGGGGCGCTGTGGGAATTTCTTGATGGCTGGCTATGTTAATGTATTTTTTTTTTTCTTTACTTTATTTTTTTATGTCGTTGCTGGTGCTTTTGTTGTATTTTAAGAACCACACAACGGAGACAATAATGAAAATGAAAAGAGAAGCGATATTCTTTTCCTGTTTTGTGTAGCTTTTTTTGTTTTTATTTTTCATGTTTTTCTTTTCTTTTTTGAGACGACAAATCTGCACCTTTCTTTATGGTGTCACTCCTCAAGAGTTCCTTGTAAAAGCAAATAATGACCGACCAGACATACTTTTGGCTAGCGACTAATGCGGAGGGGCGAATGGAGAACATTTTCTTTTCTTATCCACAATAGGCCTGTGTTTATTTGTAAATTTTTTAAACTGAACATTTATTAGTTGGCCAACAGTCAACAAAGTGCAGCACCTTAACAAAGAAAGAAAGAAAGCCAAAAGTGGAGGTCTATGGTCTTTTGGAATTTCTGGCTAAAATGCTGTTTCAAAATCTACTAAGAAATGTCTATAAGTTAGGCAAGACATACGATAAAGGTGGACAAGAACGCAATTCTTGTTAAATGTTTCTTGTTGTTGTTGTTTGCATTGGAAGTTTACTAACATTGTTTTTGTTTTCTCCTTTGGTTTACAGAGTGCGATTGTGGCTGTTTGGATTCAGCGTCATCTACAACAACAAACCTGGTGTTGAACGGTGGCAATAAACCCTATTCAAATTATAACAACAACAGCAGTACTGGCATTAATAAATATCCCACGAAAAGAGAGTCGGCAACGACTGGCAAAGAAATCAGTGTTGGGGTCATAAGTAGCAGCACCAACGTGGCGTCCTCGGCGGTGGGCAGCAACAGCCTCAAGACGGCTCATACCAAAGTTGCAACATCTGGGGGCCATGCCAATACGCAGGCCCCCAGTAAACGCTCTAGCAGTGGGGCAGACGGTGACTATCAGCTGGTACAGCATGAAGTGCTCTATTCCCTATCCGCTGAATATGAGGTGAGTCTACATTTGGAATGGTATGGTGGAATATATAAATATACATATTCTGTTTCTTTGCAGGTTTTGGAATTTTTGGGTCGTGGCACATTTGGTCAAGTGGTAAAATGTTGGAAACGTGGCACCTCGGAAATTGTCGCTATAAAAATTCTTAAAAATCATCCATCATATGCTCGCCAGGGTCAAATTGAAGTGTCGATATTGTCGCGTTTAAGCCAAGAAAATGCTGACGAATTCAATTTTGTACGTGCTTTTGAGTGTTTTCAACACAAGAATCATACCTGCCTGGTATTCGAAATGCTCGAACAGAATTTGTATGATTTCTTGAAACAGAATAAATTCTCACCATTACCTCTTAAGTACATAAGACCCATATTGGAACAGGTGAGTTTGAAAAAAATAAAATAAAAAACCACACAATTGTAATTTGGGTGAGCCGATCTTTCAATTCACTTTCATGGAAAATACTTATTTTTGGAAATTTCTTAAAATCCATTGAAAAAATCATGGCAGCTGACAACATGCAATAAAATTACGTTTCTTCATTTCAATTACTAAAATTTTAAAATGTTTTCTTTCACAGGTTTTAACAGCTTTATTAAAACTTAAACAATTAGGTTTAATTCATGCCGATTTGAAACCCGAAAACATTATGTTGGTAGATCCAGTAAGGCAACCCTATAGGTAAGTTTTGAAAAATAAAACGAAGAACCTTTAAATAAAATGCTAAAATCTCGTTCCTTCCCACCCCAACAGAGTCAAAGTCATTGACTTTGGTAGTGCTTCACATGTCAGTAAAACGGTATGCAATACCTATTTGCAATCACGTTACTATCGTGCCCCGGAAATTATTTTGGGCTTGCCATTCTGTGAAGCCATCGATATGTGGTCTTTGGGCTGTGTTGTTGCTGAACTATTTTTAGGTTGGCCATTGTATCCGGGATCATCGGAATTTGATCAAATCAGGTATGTGCAAAGATGATGTATTCGCAAAGTAGACACTAATGAACCCCGTACCCCTTCTCTTTAGATACATATCACAAACTCAAGGTTTACCCACTGAACATATGCTAAACAGCGCCTCAAAGACATCGAAATTCTTTTATCGTGATACAGATTCAACGTATCCCTTTTGGCGTTTAAAGACCATAGAAGAACATGAGGCTGAAACGAACACCAAAAGTAAAGAGGCAAGGAAATATATTTTCAATTGTCTGGATGATATTGGCCAAGTGAATGTGCCCACAGATCTTGAGGGTGGTCAGTTGTTGGCCGAGAAAACAGATCGCCGTGAATTCATTGATCTGCTGAAACGCATGCTAACCATTGATCAGGAAAGACGTTTATCGCCGGCAGACGCCTTAAATCATTCATTTACACGACTAACCCATCTGGTGGACTATGTCTACTGTAATAATGTTAAGGCCTCGGTACAAATGATGGAAGTTTGTCGAAGAGGCGATTATCATCCGTAAGTTAATAGCTGACATTTCAGATAAAAAATGTTATTGTTATACATATCATGTTTCCCTTCCACAGTGTACAGCCCACATCTACATTGGTAACGAATTTCGTTCCCAGTACATCGGAAAATATGACATTTACCATTAACAATCAGTTAACGAGTCAGGTTCAACGTCTGGTACGGGAACGTCCACTGGCTTATGATGGTCTCTATCAAATCTATGGCGGACGTAGTGTTGGACGTCAGTATGCCCAGGGTCGCACCGATACCTTCCAGCATCAATTGGTATCGAATATATTGTGCCCGCCATCCTATCAGGCAATGCCCAGTCCCACCAAACATGTCGTGGTTGGTAGTGCAACCATGCAGCCACCGTTGCAGGTAAGTTTAAAATTTTATTTGTAACAATATTTGTGATTTTTAATAAATACAACAACAACATACACAGTTCATCATAAGAAGAAGTAGCAAATGGCAATAATGTTATTATGGACTGGTGGTCTTAAACTGGATACCCATATGTGATGGGGAAAAGAACCCCTGTTTTGAATGATGGATTTTTATTAATCCTATCTTGCCGATAATATATATATCTCAGCCATTGCTTGCAGACATTCATTCCAGTTGCCTCGTTTTGTTTCGGGAAATCAGATAATGTCTCAAGAGATTGAATAATTTGTATAACTTTTTTGTATGCCGCATTTTTTATAAAATATTTTTAAGATGAAAATAAACTGAACACAAAAATTTGTCCTATAGGTTTTCTATATAAGGAAATTAACATTACTGTTTCCTCGTTTTGCATTGAAACAATTGCAATGCTGCTTCGTATGAGGTTCGTTCCGAAGGGGTTGCTATGAAAATAATTGTTCATATTTTATTAAAATTGCCGCCTTTTATTACGATACATTGTTGGCATCTGAATCTTACATCTGTACTTTACATTTTATTGACATTTTTATAACGACTTTTAAATGAAGGTAATATGTGCAATACTACTCGCTGAAATTATTTTACTTTGCCGATTGATTGTCAATTCATTTAATTGTTCACCTCGTCTACTTTTTTTGGACATTTTTCCCACTACGAGGTTGATTTATATATGGACCATTGAAGAAGTGTGGCATATTGAATATTTCCAAATAAAAGTAAATCTAGTATACCTTTTTGGCTTACATCTGTTTTTTACTTTACATACTTCCTTGGTCGATATATCAGTCCGGGAAATCCTGTAAATGTATAAATTTTGAATTTTATGACAGTTCAATTTGTATTGAAATCTAAGGATTGAGACGAGATATTTTTCGCAATTTGTTCGTCATTTTCATCCGCTATGTACTTCCTAAAAGAACAATTGAGATAAAGTTCAGTATTTTCAATAGGCTGTGTGCTTTTCGCGGATGGCCATATTTCTCTATTCTAGTCATCACAAAGAGTTCAAGAGTCAAGTTTTTAATATATTGAAAAAAAAAAAACATAAATGTCGTGGTTATTACTTTCTTTTTGCTTTTCTTTTGCTCGTGGTAATTATTTCCATTTTCTAAAAAAGGCGCTGCAATCTTTTTTCAAAACTACGAATTTGGTACCCAAACATACAACGTCCAAATCTAATGGGATGCTTTTAAAATGAACTAGAGTGTAAATTGTTGTTATTTTGTTTAAACGATTTTCTCATTTGACACTTTTAGTTTTTCACATTCTATTATCATTGATCAATTTAAGTTTACTTCTCAGCAATATGTCAATGTGCCCGTACCAGTGTCAATGGTTGAACCCACGTCTGGTCAACGTATGCTACTAACTAATCGTGTGCAGGCTAGTGGTGTTGCCTGGCCCCAAACAAGCCGTCAAATGGCTTTAGTGCCATCATGGCCACAACAGGCGCCGGCACATTCACTAATCGTGGATCCAGCACCATTCTTGAATGTTGAAGAAATCTATCCCAAACATTTGAATATACCTCGTAATGATCTCAAAAAGGAATCACCTGTACATCATTTAGTGTAAGTAGAAGAATATCTCAAAACCTATTCACTGTTTTCTTTAAAATTTATTACGTTTCTTTTCCACTAAATATCCTACAGGAGCAAAGGCAATTCGTATCGTGTGCCACGCCATGACAAAAAGGAGAATCAACAATTGTCACCTGTTAAGAAGCGCGTCAAGGAGAGTTCTCCACCCCACCAACAACGCTACAATCGTACGTCTCACGTATCGCCACAATTTCATAATAGCCATCACAATTGTAATTATGGCAGCAGCAGTGGCAATAGCTATGGTGGTCAAGCGGTTGGCGGTGCAGTGGTTACATCTGCCTCTTCAAGCAGTAAGTTTTTATGTTCTAGCTTAGCTCAGAATTTAAATTAAGTTGCAATTTTCCCCTTTCAGACATTGTCAGTGCTAGTGGCAGCCACCATCACCATAGCGGTTCTTCATCCAATCAATCACATGTTATCAGCACAAATCCGGTTTATGGCAGCAGTAGCAGTCATCACATTGTCAATAATTGTGGCGGTGGAGTTAGTGGTTCTTCGGGCAGCAACAATGCTGGTGGCTATCATCACCATTCGTCATCATCATCGGGTGCAGGACATCACATTTCGTCCCATCACAGCCAACAACCTCAGCATGCGCACCAACTTCATGGTGCCATTGTTAAACAACAAACAATAACTATACATGATACCCCATCGCCGTCTGCTGTTATAACGATTTCGGATAGCGAAGATGAAGGCAATGATGTACCAACGGTGCCATCATCGTCAAATGCGGCACCAGGAAAGCAAAGGGCGCATGCTCAGTCACAGACCACATCCTCAATGATACAGCATTCGGCATCATCGTCCTCGCTAGGCGGCTGTCGCAATAGTGGTCATCAACATGGACATTCTCATCAGCAAAGTCAGAGCCAACAACAGCAACAAATGCATCATCAACAACAACAAACATATGGTAAATTAATTTGTTATATAATTTCTTAACATTGAGCTAATGTTGGAGAGCAATATCGATGATATGCTCTCAAATTGTTTTCCAACATTTTTTGATTGGGTTCAGTGATCCTTTTAAATTTACTGGTTGGGATGTGGCAAATAGATCGAAAAAGGTGTTCTTACAAATTTTCCAAATTTATCAAACATTATTATTGGCTTTCATTAACGACGTTAGTTACTTTGTTTTTATTTAAACGGTACTAGGATTCCCTTTTTATTTCCATATGCAATAAAATGTTCAATTCTAATTTCCATTACTTAAATTTATTATTAGCTCAAACATCTGCAAATAATTCCACAAATCAAAATAAGTTCCAACATTATCAGCAAGCGATGAATATTAACCATACTCATCAAACGCTATCACATCAGTCTCAACAACAACAACAGCAACAACAATCACATCAACAACAACAACAGCAGCAACATCATCATCATCAACAACAGCAGCAAACAACGCAGCAACAACAAACGCAACAACACCAAATGTCCCACAATGTTGCTGCTGCCGTTAAGAATAGTTCAAGTAATGCCAATTCTTCTTCTTCCTCTTCTAACAATAACAATATCAACTCGAATAGTAGCAATCATAACCATAACCACCATCATCATAATCAACATCACATAACCACTACCAATGCTACTTCTACTAATGCTGGCAACAACATTAGCTTTGATCATCCCAGTAATAATAAGAGCACAAGTAGCAACAAAACAATTCCATCGAATGCCACAAATCATTTCTCTTCCTCCACAAAAACAAGCTCATCATCGTCCAGCAATAGTAATAACAATAACAGTAATAGTAGCAATGAATTTGGCGTTGGCGGAAGTGGAACCGGATGTGGATCGGGATTTGTTAATTTCTCAGAGTCCGCTTGTCACAAAACTTCGTCGCACAGCAGCAGTGGTCAGCACAATTCGCAGCAAAACAATTCGAGTTCGCATTCGAATGAGGCTAAACATCAACTGACATGTGGTGGCATATTTCACTCCTCCTCTTCCAATACCAAATCTGTTTCCACTTCCATTCAACACAATTCTCACAACAATAGCCATAATAACCAAACAAATCATAAGCATTCAACCTCTAATCTTTTGTACGGTGGTGGTGGCGACGGCGGTAGTAGCAGCAATCACAATGTTGTTGTTGCTTCTTCATCGTCGTCCTCATCGACGTGTGCCCCCAATTCGACAAATTCTAATACAAATTTTTCCATATCCTCTAATCTATTTGCCACATCCTCCACGTCCTCTAATTCCTCCCAACATAACCAAACCCAAAACCATATCCCATCCTCCTCTGCCTCATCAATAACCAACCACCATCGTTCTAAACATGTACAACTAGTAATACCATGCGTAACCGTAGGTGACAACGATCATGATGAGATGCGACGACGTAACCCCAACAATGGTGGTCACAGTACCAATACTGTGCATGCAGCTAGTAACAGTCCCAAACAGCATCAAGCGCCGCAACAGACGCCTACTTATCCAGCCACAGCTAATGTAAAATATGAACCGGGCCAGTCACAGAAGAAGCGTATATTGGCCATGGCTCAAAATGAGTGCTATATGCCCTCGTCGCATTCTAGCACTAACAGCAGTTCACAGACTCAGTCGCAGCCATCAAATAGCTTACCACACTTGCCCACCAAACAGGAACCTGTAGAATTCTACGAATATCCTGCCCATCAACAACAGCAAATTGACAATAAGCGTTCCTCATGGGCAGCCGCCAATACATCATCGTGTGGCAGTGGTTCTCAGCATCAATCCTCATCATCATCATCAGGTGCTGTTCCACCGATAGCACACCATAAACGTGAAGCTCCATCGGTTGCGCCATCCTCAGCTGGTGCTGGTGGTGGCGGTTATGTACAACAACCAACATCATCGGGTACATCTGTGGTTCATCCGCCCATGGCTCATTCGAAGAGTTCGTCGTCATCATCTTCGGCCGCCGCTGCAGCAGCCGCAGCTGTTGGTCCACCATCATGGGGCGCAGCTCAAGTCTACCGGCAACCATCACAAAGTTCTCAATTGCAGCAATCATCGTCTGGTAGTGGCCAGTCACATCAGGGTAATACAACAACACCGATGGGTAATTCGCCATCATCGGCGGCCGCTGCAGCAGCCATATTGCAACAGGATATTTATGCGGCTGCTGCTGTTCAGGGTGATATGTACCGTCGTCCAACGGTATTTGTTTCCCAAGCAGCTCCAACATATGCCTATAATCGTGCAGTTGTTGCTCCACCGCCAGCACATAATAGTTCAAGTCGACAGGTATGTATTTCCTTTTGAGGGTTATATTCTTAAAAAATGATCAGGTCCAAGTTTTGTTCTAAACAAAGTAGACTATCGAACTGCGCTTGCTTGCTTAGTTCCGAATATAACGATCAGCATTATAACTGTTCGAGTTTCCTTTATTTTCAATGTTGAAAAATGAGTATAGATTTTACATAACAATAAATTTAGTAACGATAAAACAGCATTATGAGAATCTTAAGATACGTCTTTATCAGATCCAATATAGTTTCCTATGTTTTGTCTGGGTAATTGTATTTGATTTCCTGACAAACTTGAGAACTGTCCATACATAGATTAGGTTAGGGATGTACGGTTGTTAGTAACAACCGTCCACTCGCAGACTATTGTCCATTGTGATCATTCGTTATACCTGAAAAGAGAACGGGTAGAGAAGAGAGAGGAAAAGGTAGTAGGAGAAGGAGATCCTAGAGATGGTTATTTTAGCCATGCCAGATATTTGACAAAGCCTAGGATCTGGTTCGGGTCTATTTTAGAGAAGAAGGCTAGATTATCAATTTCATATCTTTCAAACTGTTTATGTCTTCTGCCAAACAGCGATGGGCATCTATATAGAATATGTTCAATTGTTTCTAGCTCTTCTTCGTCCTCACATAGACGACAGTAATCCTTTCCGGTGGAGTCCCATTTCGAAGTGAGAGATCTAATCCTCCAGTGACCTGTTATGATCCCCACAATGATTTTGATCTCTCTCTTATTATGTGCCAACAGCGAAGAAGTTCTTCGGTGAGAGAATTCAGGCCAGATAATTTTTCAGATTCTCAACCAGGTTCTCTCATCATCTGTTACCGACTACCTCGCCGTAGAACAAGCAGAGTTTGTCAATGAAATAGCCAATGGGTGGTTGCACAGTTCTCTCAATCGCAAGATTGGACGATTGTGGGCCCCCTCGAGCAAGCTCTTCGGCTATCTCGTTCCCTTCTATGTCACTATGTCCTGGAACCCGACATAAGTTAACTATACGTCGTATATCATTCAGAACGGACTTGCAATCAAGAACTGCTTTTGAGTTTATGGTTCATACATGCAAAACATGAAGATTATCTGAGTGTGAAGATTATCTGATTGTGAATTCATGTTTTCAGAGGAATTTTAAAAGTAATATAGATTTGTATTTATTTATTCCGATTCTTAGCAGTCCAGCCCTTCGACCTTAAGGCAGGCTGTATGCTACATTTTAAGTAACAAAATATGAATATAGAAAATACTAAATTAAATATTCATGGGAAGGGATGATGTTAAATATTAATATACAGAAAGAAATATATATATATATATATATATTAGGGCGGGCCAATTTGTATGGAGCTCCACTTAAAAAAAGGATTTTTTCCTATACCGAAAAACTTGTAATTTTTCTCAGAAATGGAAGAAAAATAGTTAAAAAATATAGTAGAAAAATAGTTAAAATATGCATGAAACGCCCTCTGGCTGTTGTCACAGTTAAAAATAAAGATCAGAAATGAATTTCTCGACCCCATAAACAGATAATATAACGATTTATTATTTTATTTGAAAAAAAACAGGGATTAGATTGATGTGGTTTGCCTAATAATCAATGTCATAAAGATATACAGGATTAAGATTTATATATTTGTTTTGAGAAAATAGTGGCATAACTGTATAATAATTTGTTTCATTATAATAAATAATTTTATTTCTCAACAGGTTATACCATCACATCCCTTGCCCGCTCACATACAATTCCCAACACAGTACAGTCAATTTGCTCCCCTAAGTCCAGCCCAGGTAGCCGCCAGCAAACATGCACATTACGCACCGACGAATATATGGTATGGGGGCGAATAAATACTGATTTAAACATAACGAGTGAGTCAACAACAACAACTATCTAAGAAAATGCAATTCAATTATATAATAACAAATAGAAAGCATTTTTTAATTACCAAAATTAAGAATTGTGTAATAATATTGTCTATTTTCTATTCCCACAACCCTCCGCACGATCCCTTACCTTACCTACCAACTTATCGTCCCACTTTGAATTTGAATCTCTATATGTAGATCGTTCATGCATGATTGCAAGCAGCTAACAACATTTATACCCACCAAACAGCAACTGATGATAAATAAGAAGAAGAACATGGAAAGCTTGTCGATTAGAAGTTATGATGATGAAAATGGTAACAAGGCGGACAATGATGACGACAACGTAGATGAAATAAAAACTGAACAAATTAATAATTGCAATATTAATATTAATAAAAATTTGATGACAACGACAACTGCTGCTGCAGATAACAAGGATATACAAAATGCCCACTTCAATCAATGGTGGTTTTTAATGATGCAACAAACAATTTATAATATACATACACAACAACAACAGCTGCACCCTGAACCATCTTTAGACCCACAGCCACCACCACAACTATCACTACCACCCTCTTTGCCATTTAATGCTACTCCAATAGTGCACAATTATTTTGCCAATAATGATAATGCCACAAAGATGATGACCACCGAAGCTAATGCAACGGCAGCTGCAGTTGCCACAAATAGTTTTAGTGAATCGAATTTAATCAAGGATACAAATAGTGACAGTGGTACAGCAGCAACGGCAACTGCAAGTGCAGCTCCTGCTATTGCCGCAGCAATATCGCTTATCAATAACGAAAGGCAGCCGTCATGTCAAGAGGAACGCCAGATGACATACCGACCACCACCTTATAACTGTCTTTTTGAAAATTTCGATTATTTGACAAATAATTTGTGTCATTTCTATAAAATGTTCAAAGAGCATAAACTGCAACATCAAAAGCAACAACGTTCACGCATAAAACGTACGCGTTTTTAAGGTTACTACTATTAGTTTATATTACTAAGATTATGAAAAAAAATTATATTCAACTTTCTCTTTTTTCTGTTACTTGTATCATTTACATCTTCCTCTTATTTCTACGTATCAACTAATTTTTATATTTATACCTTAGCAACTCTTACAATTCGTAATAATTTTCAACATAATTATATATATTTTATTTAGAAATATGTCATTGATTATTGAAAGTAGAAGGTGACACTTGATGAAAAAGATCCACCCACATTGCTAATATGTGATAGCTAGCGTGATCTTTATGTGTCATTCTAGAAAAACAAAAAACAGCAAATTGAAAGAAAAATATTTAGTTTTTTCTTACACCTCCCCCTTTACTTTTCCTATATAATGTTTGTAAATATTTATTCTTAATATTAGACACATATAACTATAACAACAAATAGAAAACAAAAAGTCCCCGCTTTTTTTAAAGAAATTTATATTGGGTGCGGGGCAATTAACAGATCACTTTTTTATGTCGTCTAGAATTTTTAAGCGCAAAGATAAAATTATTGCTTAATTGATTTCGTTATTTTTTAATGGATTATTGTATTAAAACTAAGCAACGTTTATATCCAAAAAATTATGGTGAAAAATCAAATTATATTTATATAATCCTTTTTATTTGATTTTCTCGCAAAATTATACTCATCATGAAGAAGATTGAGAAGGGTGATTTTCTATTGCTTTTTACTTTTTTTGTAAAGTATTTTCAGTGTTGATCTGTAATTTCCTAAATATTTTTTATTGCCAGACAATTTGTGTGTATTTATTTTTATAATCAGTAATATTTGAATTATATTTTTAGATGATGTATAGTGGAGTTAATTTTTTTAATTTCTTTTTTATTACATTTTTGGCATGAAATACAAAAAATTTGTGCATATTTCATTTATATTATAAGTCATAAATAGTCGGAGAATGTATATGTATGTATTTTATATTTTACACCGTGAACTGTGTAAACGTATATCACAATCATTTACGGCACTCTGTTTTCGAGGCAAATAATAATTTTAATATTATCTGTCATTCGGATGTAGTGAAGTCTAAATTGTAATCTAAAAAATAAAATTATTTTTCTTTTAAGGTTATTATGGAGGCTATAAAATTAAAAAAAAGAAGTGTTCGGATTAAACCTATTCATATATTTTCGATTTTCAAATAATAGTATAGGATTGGAAATTCTTTCAAAATCTTTTGGTCTTGATATACTAAAATTGAAAGAAATTTAAGAATTTAAACATGTAAAAATTAAATTTAATTCAATAACAAACATGAATAAAGGATATTACATACAGAATGTATCAATAAAATGCAAAATGTTCGAATTCAAGTGAGAAACCATAATTTCTATTTCGAATCATTAAACATTTTTTAAAAAAAATCCAAATAGGTCGTTTCTTTGGCATTTTCAAACACATGTGAAAATTAAAATTTTCTTTGTGGACAGTGTTTTTTTTATTATTTGTATTATGGGGACCTCATTATTTCCCTTATAGGAAAATTACAGATCCACTGAATGAATAAATTTTGCAACCAAAGAAAATCAGCCTTAATACAAACGCGACTATAAATGGAAAACAATATCATATTATTGAAAAACAAATAAGATCAACAAAAAACGTTAGAGTTTCATAATGGTGTTGTATAAAAATATATATAAACGATTAAATTAATATTCAATGAACTTTAAAGGTATATGTATTTTATTTAATTGCTAGTTTTAGATACAAATAAAAACATATACGGCAAATACAACAACCCACACAATTGAAACCACACTTTCTTAACAAAAAATGAAACAAATAAAGAAAGAAAAAAAAAATAATTGAATAAACAAAACTAGGATTTAGAGAGTACCTAATAAAATAAAATTTAATGTGTTAATAATTATAATTGCATATAAATTGGCTTATGATGGATGATACAAGCAAATAATAATGTCAAGGGAAAGATTAAAATAGAAAACAAATAATAATAAATGCACATCCACACAACACAAGACAAACAAATATATTGTATCAAGTGTGGTAAATACAAAACGACACAAACATATTTTTTACAAGGCCTACAAAAATGAAAATGTTCTTATTTTCTATGGCAAACTAAGTAAAGTACTACATTTTATTGTTCTCGGCACTAAATATGATTTTCTCCTTTATTAATGTAAGGAAAATTTCATTCTTTTCTATAGTAATATTTTTGTAAATTATTCATATAAGAAAAAAAAATTATTATTTAGTTTATAATTTTATTTTCTATATTTCTTTCGCCTACTTGCAACTAATTGTATACAAAACTATATATGTATAGAAACATACAAACTATTATATAATACTTTACTCTAAATACAAATACACCAACAAATCGTAGTTGTACCTAATTAAAATTAATTGCAAACAAAAAAGCATAAACAAATTATTATAAATTGTTTCCTCTACTTTACTTTATTTTCTTTTATTTTCTCTTTTATTTTGTATGCATTGTAAACTTAAGATTTCTATATATAAACAAAACAATTATTATAGCCATCATGATTATTATCTACTGCTATTATTACCTTTTTTATATATCTCCCTTTCTTTTAAATACCATGAAAAACAATTAATGTTAAACCCAGTTAAAAAATGCTTAACATTATAATGTTTTAGATTTTTTATGCAAGACAATACAAAAATTGTATATTTATATATAACATTTTATTATTTCCTATCTATAAATATAAGCCTAAACAAAACCTCATAAATACAAATCAATTGAAATTTTAATCAATTTTTTTTTTCTTCTAATTTTAAAATGCAATGTAAATGCATATACATATACGTACATACACATATTATAACAAAAGTAACAATTTGGTTTTTTGCAATTGTATGCAATAATAAGCTTTCATTAACCTATAATGTTAATTAACAATACAAGTAGTTAGTTTTTAGTGAAACATTAATAATTGTAAAATTATGTTTTTTTTATTATTTTTTATTTTAAAAAGGTATTTCATTAAATTTGAATTTTTCCGGAGAAGGAGATAGGGTTGATGCTTAAGTGTTTCATGCGATTTGTTTGTATTGAAAGAACAAAAAATGATCAAATTCTAGAGAAATGAGATACAAATACTCTTTATTTCCACAATAATATATATTTTTCTATTATCTAGAATTACAAAATCGTAATGGATATTTTCTTTGGAATTAACATTTATCTTTGTCAAACACTTCTATAATATATTAAAATATCAAAGAAACACTTAGGTATTATACTAATATAAAATACTTCAAACTGGCTTAGATTAGACGATTGTTGTTGTTGTCATTGGAAATTTCCTTTACTGGGATTCATTAGTCATTCATACTGAGGTAAACTAATACTAGAACTTAAACTGGAACAATATAGTAGAATCATCGATTGACCGTTCGAGGCTTTTTAAAGCGTTGTTTTAGTATTAGGTTCAGCAGAGAGAACATGGTAACGATGACTATTTATTACCCTACCCAACTAAATCCCATTTTTGATTTATTTCAAGGATAAAATATAAGGAAAAAAATTGGAGGTGTTAGAGGTCGATAGTTATAATATGTAGTTCGTATACTTCTATGACTCACACAGGCCTTGTTCGTCTTCCAATTTTTGTCAAGATAAAGTGTAAACAATTGCAGGAAAGGTGATTTCTTTTACGATAACAATTTTTAGCAATGCTAATACAGTTTGTTTTATATCAAAATTTTGATGAATAATTCTTTTCTCTAACATTCAGTTTCTCCTTAATAACATTTTCCGGTTATATTCCAAATGGTTCAAGAAATTACATTGTCAGTTTTTAGAAAAAAAAGAATTTGAATGTTGGATAATTATGGTAGTGTACAATTATCCTCTTTAATCTGCCTATATAACTGTATGTGAACCTGAGGGTTGATTTGTTTTATAAAAGAAATTAATAAATGTTTTATTTCAATTAAATAATTTGGTATGCATAATTTTCAATGTTTATTTTTAATAAACGATACTAATACCAGTGAATTTTGACACTAATATCCAAAAAATATTTAAAAAGGTTTAATTTATTTTTATTTTCAAAATATTTTATATTTGTTCTTAATATAATATTTTATTTTACTAACACATTTCCCTATTAGGGGGAATTATCTCACATGCAAGAGACAACAATAACAAATATATATATATATATATATATATGGTTAATGGAAAACGACGATATATACATATACAACAAACAAAAATAATTAAATAATATTTAGCTTATAATTATTGTGATGTAGTTTGTAATTAAATTTATATATAAAATAAAAAATAAACAAAGCAAATATAGAAACAAAACAAAAACAAATAAACTAAAAACAAATACAAAGTTATATAACTATTAGGTGAAGAAGAACAATATTATATTATCGATTATTATTACAAATTATTATTAACATAATTATTACAAAACAAATACCTATATTATTTCAATGTTTTTACTAAATGTACGACAAATTTAAACTTTTTTTCTAAACAAACAATAAATATATATAACAAAATATACGAATACATATTATGTTTTTATTAAATAAAATGAAAAATGCTAAAACCTTTTTAAAGCAGTTATCTGGGAAATACAAAACAAACATACAAATACAACAACAGCAACTAATTTTTTAGAAAAGAAAACAAAAATACATTTTTTACAGCAACAAGAAGAAACAAGTAAATAAAATATTATGTGTGAAATTTCTTTTTTAAAAGCGACAGATTTCATAACAAAAAACTGGACAGAAATAAAAAAATATTTGCAATTTTAAATAAACAAACAAAATGAAACTGGCATAAGTTAATTTGTATAAGCCAAAAACAAACAAAAAAATTGGAAAAGTATATATTTTTAAATATGATAGACAAAACAGATATACATTTGCGTTTATGCGTGTAATATGAAATAAAACATAACTTAAAGAAACAAAACAATAATAAAATATATACATTTATATAAATATATGTAATAACTAAACTCAAAAATAACTATATATAAATAATATATATTAATAATAATAAACTATAAACATTAAAGTGTTGTGAAAATCTAAGAATTTTTCTTAAATGTTTTTTTTTCTTTCTTACCGTTTTTTCTTCATAAATAAATGTTTATAAAAAATGCAATGCATTATAAAAAAGAGACAGAAAAATTATTTATATGTTACAATATATGTATGTAACTAACTAGAGGAAATGGTAGCAATTTGCACATTTAATATAAAACATTTTCATAAAAATAATGGGTAGACAAACATACAATTTTTATTCACTCATCATTCATTGCATATTTAATTCAGTTATCTACATAGCACCTCTTTGATTGGGAAATGCGAAATGGGTAAAACGAAATATAATTTTATAGAAATCCTATTTTGCTAATATTTCGTTACAGTGATAAAAATTGTAAGGTATGTGAAGTACATCGACCATACCGGGCAATTTTTGATTTATAAGGGGATGTTAAACCGCTATATTAATTGGTGGTTTTCTTGGGTTTTTGGAATACTATTGGATTATATTGATTATTTGGTTTATTATCAGAGTAGGTTCTTTGTACTGCAATTTCATTCATTGAGTTCGCTGTATCTCAGTTTGACGTCACTGGAGGTATTTCCTTTACTCTGGATATAACGAACCAAAATGTGAAATATCTCCACGTTTATGTCAAAACAATAACCAATACTCAATACAATTCCAAGAAAACCACTTTCTTAAATTAAATACAAAAACAAAACACCAATCACTAAACATCGAAACTGAGTTAATTCTTTTCATTTAATAAATCATTTTGAAAAAATCAAATACTTTTACTATTTAAAAATAAAGAAAAGAAAAACTACACAAAATTAAATTTAAATAGAAATGAAAACATAAGACATAACAACAACAGAATTAAAGACTGCTAAATCTTTGCAGCATTAGTTGTAATTTGATAAAAAAAATAATTATAATTTAATCGTAAATAATAATAAAAAAAAAACAATTTAAGAATGTTTAAAAGTGTTTTATAGAAATTTATGGACCATACCTAAAGCAAACAACAATTATAGAAAACAAAAATAGTTTCCGAAACAAGATGATAGAAAACAAAAAAATTAACAATTTTATTTCACAACTGTAAGACAAACAACAAAATATAAATAAAATTATAAAAATTAAATGTTTCAAATATTAACTTAAAACATATAAAAAACAATAACCCAACAAACTATTTATATTCTAAATAAATAAATTAATTCAAGTTCAATGTGGCAACAACCAATACAAAAACAGCAACCTACAAAATGCTTTAGTTGTTAGTTTAGTAAGCAAAAGAAAAAGGAAAACAAAAAACATTTTTGTTTATGGCCACACGAAAACAAAACATACAAAAAAAAACGAAATTAGATTTAAACAGAAGCAAAACTTTTACAAAGAAAAGGGAAAATCAACCTAACTTTACTACACATAGACAACAAACAAAAATTAATATATACATACATAATTTGTACTACAAACGTTTATTAATTTTCAATTTTCTTTTCATACAATTTGTTTTAAATAAAATAATCATTTTTTATTGGCAGATAAGTTAAATGAAGACAATGCCAATTATTATTAATTATCCTACCTACAATTTATAAATGTAATATGTATATTTGTCTTATCAACAATAATATCAACAAATATATAAATATGTATATCACCTGCATAAATGTATACCGTTTCTTTTATAGATTTAGTTTATATTTTTATATATGTTTATTAATTGTTTAATTCTTTTTTTTCAAATGTTTTAGTTCTTAAAGTTTATTATAACAACAAAAAAATACAAATATATAATACACTACTGCATATTATACCTTGCTATGATTGAAAAAAAAAATTATTACAAATTTGTTTTATTTCAACGCAATTGGGTTAGTTTTGATTTTTTCATTTTCTAATTGCCAAATTATTTTTTGTTCTAGAAATTAGGAAGAGTTTAATTGGACTCCTTAAAAGTAACATAAACAGTTTTCAATAAATCGAATTATGAGTTTCCGCTCAAATTGTCTTTATATAGAAAGAATATCATTCGAATGACACTCTTTATTCATTCAAAAGGTAATTTTAAATGGAATATTTTTCCGAAGACTTTCCAGTTGAGTTTATATAAGTAGACAATTTTTCAATAGACCTACTATAAACAAAAATGAGTTTTGAAATAGTCATCTTGAGGAACATTAAAACGGCTTTGTAAAGATAATCCTTTTGAAAAATCTTTATTACAATTAAATTGTTCAAATAGAAGAACTTTTAAAACTATATCGAAACTTTTAACTAATAAAAGGGTTCTTATGCTTTAACGTTTTTTATAGTTATTTTTTCCACTTTTTATTATTGTTCACACTAATTATGTTAGCCATTTTACACAAAATTCAAAATCATTATTGGAATTAATGTATATTTTTAACGAATGGTATGTTATTGTGGTTTCATTATTGATTTAAACATTTTTATGATAACAATTTTTTTTAAATGGAAAAAATAGCAAAAATGTTATTGTGGTTTCATTATATTTCTTAAGACATCGAATATAGTAATTAGTTTTCAATAATAATATTAATAAAATAAAATTATTTAACCATTGCAATTTTGAATCAGGTCTTAGCTTCAGTTGTTTTGAAATCATCAATTCATCATCAATAATTCATTTTATTTATTTATTTTGACACGACTGAGTGAAGGAGATCTTTGTGATAAGGAAACATATTAAGGAATATGTACTATATTGAAAATACTTATAATATTAAACTTTTGCCAATATTTGAAACCACATAATTTAATTTGGGCTGGACATGGAGTTGTATATAAAAGAGACAAGATTTACATAGTATCGATTAATGTTCTTTTTATCACATTCGAGGACGACAATATTCGGTCTCAGGTTTAATTAATGATATTAATTTCTAATAACATGTTTAGATCAAACCTGACAGTGTTATGTTTCCTACTGTCTTTCAAGAGTTTGATACCATCATGAGGAAATCCTCTGTTTGCCTAAGCGTTGTTTTGTCTTCATAACCTTGGTTGCGGTTTTCAGATAAAATTCCTTATAGGAGATTGTAATCCATAATCTGTTATTTTACAAATCAATGTTCAAACAGGATATTTTTTTTAATATGCCCGAAGGACATTTATGGTGTTAGGTGTGGTCGTTTACTCTTCGAGTATCCAAGGGAAAATAGTGTAACTTCGGGTAATGGTGCACTATGCGTCTAATGTGGACCACCCCCATATCCAAGAAAACGCTTGAAATGTGTCAATGCTGCCTTGATATATGTTTTCCTAATTAGTAAAAATAAACATCTAATATGCTTTTTAGTACATAATTGTAATGTAGACAATTTAGTTAAGCTCTTATTGAAATCTATGATTTGAAAAGGTTTTTATCACAAGTGTCAAACAACTTATTTTCCTCAAGTTACTCAAGACCACTATAAAAAACGGGACATTTTCATGGAGACAAGTTCCAAACACGTCCCCATATTAAAACATTTCTAGGGGGAGGTATTTTTTTCCTCTGAGAACTCGATATGGGGGTGGTCCACATTAGACAGCTGCTTCGGTTGGATATTGAAGCTAGGACCTTCAAAATACCGCAAATGGGGCGGTACCCTTAAATGGGGGCTATTCCAAAAAATATATGTGTTCATACCCATATATTTTTGCATTCATTGTTACCCAAGATTATAATAAATTGAAATTTATCACAACCAATCCACAACCTTAAACTTACTGGTCCACATTACCCGCCAAGTTGTTTTTATTCGCAGTTTTGAGGTTTTTTTTTTTAAATATAATTCAATAACATTTTTATAGTCAAATATATATAATGTTTGTAATATATATCGTGAGCTAAAATGCAAAAAGGCTTAACTAACAAAAAATTGAAAATTGACTTTTTGAATGAATATTGTGACAAATCGGCAAAGTTTTACGTCTGTCGTGAAAACAATTTGTTTTCATTTTATGGTGGTCAACATTACCCGAAGTTACACTATTGTTGAAAGTAAAAGAACGAGGAAAATGTAATTTTAATAAATGTTTTTATTTGAATTTAAAATGTGATGTGTCCTTTAATTTTAAACACCCCACCAAATTATAATAACATTCTTACTCGTATTTTAAACTTGGCCATAAAACATCTGAAAACATGACATCAGCTGATGATTCTAGAAAATTTTTACTAAGTATATTTTCCTTGTAACTGTCAAATATTCCTTAAATTTCCTCTTTTATACTGGACTTATACTACATCATACCAATTATTAAATAATGAGCTTCAAATGAAATAACTTTCAGATACCAAAATAATAATATTGCAAACATTTTAGTTTTATTCAAACGAAATTTTAATGCATATTTTCAAATACGTTGCTCAACCAAATGAAGTTCAGTTCCAGTTCATTCTATTTAATTTTCACAATTATAAGTTGACAATTAAATTTTGTTTATAGTATTTTCCATTTAAATAATATATATTTCCCCCCAATTAAAAAATATATTAAAGAAAACATAACACACACGTACATACATAATACTATTCTAATTATTATCATTGTATTTCTATTTATCCCACCAATTATGAATAAAATAATAGTTAATCACCAAATAACAACAATAGCAGAACCATTCAACACAACAACAAATTCATTTAGCAATAACAACAACAACAGCAACTCAGCACTAATTTACAAGACAAGGAATATTTTTATGAAACATACGTAAATAAATAAATGTTTATAAGGAAATTACAAACATGTATAGAATCAAATTTTAGAAAACTATAAGCAACAACTACAATTTAATAATGATTACAATTTTAACTAACCGAATTCAAAATAATAACAATACTAATAATGACCAATTAATTATCCAAGGAAAAAAGGAACTACAAAAATAAAGTCACACAATTTAATGAGCTTTTTTCTAATAAGTTAATAATATTATTAAGAAACTTGAACAACAACAACAAAACTTTAGTGAATAAAATTACAATAATACTCGATAAAACAAGACATTTAATGCATCAATGCTTCTTCAAATGTGTTTCAATGGCAAATATTCTGCATTTAAACTAAATCGCAAAATAAAACAAAAAACATGGAAATCAAAGTCAGTAAAAGAAAAAAAATATATTGTTGTGTTTCTATACTTCTTTTGGTCTAAATAAATAAAAAATAGTTTGAATGGTTTTAGTACAAACACTTTTTAAGCAAATATTTTAAAAAATATATATAATAACTAATCACAAATCTGCTACTAAACCACCAAAAGCTCATATCCATAATTTACTACTTCGAACATTTGGGTTGCAAAGGCACTCTGTTTATTTTGCCAATTTGAAATAGTTTCAAATTAATTTTATTTAACTTTGGAATTTTCTGTCGGGAAACGGTAAAAAATCCTGAAATTTGTAGAAATTTCATTCGTTATTGGAGTGGAAACCGAAGTAAAAAAATGGTAAAAATAAAAAGATTCATCTAATTTATCACGAATGTTGTTCATGGGTCATCATGTTTGATAGATCTGGAAGAAGATGCAAATTGTGGGCTTAGTTCTTTGACCTTTCAAGATTTTGTATCGGAAGTCATGTTTTTAAAATTTGTTCAAGTGTCCTGAAAAGTGGAATCCATATTATCTAAGTTTAGTAAGTTTTTTAGCTTCCTTGTGATGCGCTGTAGGGCAAGGAGTACAGAACTCCTTTTGCACTACTCTGTTCACCTATTTCACTTGAGACCCCTATATGGAATGTATGTAAATGAGTTTCTTCTGGAGGTCAATAATCCATGACACCATGGGAAAGAGGATGCCTCTTGAATAAAGATAGAGAGTCACAGTTCACATGATATGACTATCGTTTCACCCAGTTTGATAAATTACATTAACAGGCAGTCCATAATTTATCTTGAATAGGAACACTTCCTCATAATTCTCTATCTCAACCGCTTGTCTCTCTTTGGTTACTGATTCGAAGAAGAGCGCTAGTTATTTTAACCGAAAGTTTGTCCCATTCAAAGTGCTAAATAATCTAAAGCATTGGGAATCATCGTTCTGAAAGCCTTGACAATGTGAAGTCCTCTGAAGCCAGGCAAGGATGTCAGATAAGGTTAATCGTACTGGTCGATCTAACTTTTGTCACCAGTTGCGAAAACTTTGAGACATTACTCCTCCCCATCATTAGGCAAAGTTATTCAAGAGCCGATCATCAGTATGTTTTCCGTAAGCAACAATGTCGTTACAGGTCACATTCTCACATATAAGTCGAGGATTAAACCACCGCCTGACCTACCAGAAGCCTTCCATAGACAGTTTAAGGGCGTCGAGAATAATTCCCTCCGGTCATGTTTGAAACTGTGTAGAATAATTATACATGGAGTTACGAAATAAGGAGTCCAAACGGCTTAGAAGGAAACAGAGACTACACCAGGGTGGAATGATACCTCTCATTGTATTCCGGTATTCTACGTCCACCAGACAGTATTAATATCTTTACTTGTGCGGGTGATTTTACGATCATGAAATCTGGACCTGTCGTTGAGGGCATATGTGAAAGTTTGAACACATACTGAATAATGTTAAACCTCTCTAACATTATGGAAACATGTGGGAGTAAGTAGAATCTACACTTTAAGTAGTTGTACTAAGGTTCAGGTTTGAAGAACTAAGGTTCTAATGGAAAATCGGTCTAGAAATAGGACTCAGGCCCTTAACGTGGATAACTTACGGAATTCGGGCTGTTTTAATAAACCAAAGATCACAATTCGGTATTCCAACTTAAATATTCAGTATTTTATTTAGAATTGTAAATATCGTAAAGTGGGATCCGTGCTGTTGTCCGCTTGAGTGGTAAATCTAGAAGAAGGTGCCATTTGTCATAATGCACACCAGCAGCCACAAAGATGGTTGAACAAAAGCACGGATAAATCATAGATTTACAATTGTTGCCATATTGACATATACAATAATGGTAAATTAATTCATGGTTGTATTTATCGAGTTACAAGGCAAATTCAAATATTTTCAACACCAATATCTTGACTTTAGAAATTCATTTTGTTTTGTTTGTTGCAATTAATTTCAATTCTTAAATTATGGGGAGATGAAAATGCCTCTGAATGTGCAGTTTGAGGGACATGTAATTCCGATTACTAACTACCCTAAAATTCTTGGGGTTATTCAACAGCGTGTTTAAGTTTTCTGCCTTTCGGTAAAAAGTAGGAACATGGTCCTATAGTAGCTTCCATGTCTCCGCGCAGATATTCAGCGCCAGTGTGGTTACGAAGATGAGTGTTACGCCATGAGAGACGAAGATCCGTCCCTTACATCAACATAACAGTATGCTTACCTGTTTTGGTACTTCAGATAAGGCCATCCTAACGATCATATGGTGGATAGAATTTACCACCCAATCGTTTCAATAAGTCAAGGCTATCCTTGTGTTGGTGTAGTCGTCTCAATTTATATTGGGTGCGGATTAATGACAAAATATAGAATGTCTGCCCCATTCTGTATTTATTAAATTACATCGTCTCAACCCAACAAACTCCAGTAAATGGTTGTAAATATCTGGAGCATCTAGAGGTAGACAATCCGTTCATTTGCTGCAAGACCGGCACAAATAAAAAAATCGTAATTTTGAGTTAATGGTGTAGAATTGTTTGCTTTATTAGACTTTATGTTGTGTAGAAAAATAGATGAATATCTTTTTCACTCTCGGATAGAAAAGCTGTACAAGTTTCCTGTAAGGTGTGAGTGGGTTAAATAGGTTAGGTGTACGGCTGTTATAACAGCCGTCCACTCGGAAACTATGTCCATTGTGATCATCCTTTATGTATAGGTATACCTATAAAGAGAAGAAGAAAAAATAGTGGAAGAGTAGAGAGAGAAATAGTGAGAAAGAGGAAGCGGAAGAGACATTATTTTAGCCAAGTCAATTTTTTGACAAAGCCTTGAATTTGGTTAGGGTCTATTTTGGAGAAGAAGACTAGATTATCAATTTCATAGCATCCAAACTGTTTATGTCTTCTGCTGATCAGCGATGGACATTTGCAGAGGATGTGCTCAATTGTTTTACTTCTTCTTCGTCCTCACATAGACGACAGTAATCCTCTCCACTGGAGTCCCACTTAGAAGTGAGAGATCTAACTTTGCAGTGACCAGTAACGATTTTGATCTCCCTCTTGCTGTGATCCAGCAGCGAAGACGTTCTTTTACGAGAGAATTCTGGCCAGATAGATTTAGAGATTCTGCAAGCAGGTTCCCTCAGCCATCTGTTGCCGACTACCTCGCAATGGAACGCGCGGATTCTGCCAATGAAATAGCTAATAGGGGGTTTCACAGATCTCTCAATCAGTAGACTGGACGACTGTGACCCCCCTCGAGCAAGCTCGTCGGCTATTTCATTCCCTTCAATATCATTATGTCCTGGAACCCAGTGTAGCCCAACTATTTGTCGTATATCATTCAGAGCGGTCTTACAATCATGAACTGCTTTCGAGTTTATAGTATGCGACTTCACCGCTTTCAGGGCCGCCTGACTATCTACGTAGATAGTCACCGGTCCCGTAATGTCGGTATTAAGTGCTTTTACTATCTCGGCCGCTTTCGTGATTGCAAGAATCTCTGCTTGAAAAACGCTACAATCATTGTTGAGTTTATATGAGTTCTGTATACCTAATTCCCTGCAGTAGACGCCTGCGCCAGTGCCTTCCTCCATCTTGGACCCGTCTGTGAAGATTGACAGACCTGGTAGAGGTAGGGAGCCACTAGTCCAGGATTCCCTACTAGGAAATTCAACTTTTATGTCATTAAAGTCCCTATGAGGGGGAATATAATCACTGATATGACTATCCCCCCTAAAAAGGCCATAACCTGGCGTTATGTTTAGGTTATGGGTTAAATACTTAAAACGGTTTATCTCCAAAATATTTTTTTGATTTACGAAAAGAGCGAAGCTTACGCTGAAACGTCAAATATTGTTGTCCATTTTGTTGGCTTCGAAAAATAGCTTTCTGATAATTGTGCCGATCTAATTTAGAATTTTTTGTATTTTCTAATCTAATTGTTATTGAATATATTGAAATAAAATGAAATGTCCAAATAAGTAGTTTTAGTAACTGAAGACAATTCCATTAATGTTAGAAAGAACTTATTCACATATATATGAAAAAATATTGTTAAATCCTGATCTTCTGAAGAATGGTTCGAATATTAATATCTTTCATTTCAATATAGTGTTTGCTGCGTTCTGCTTATTTTTTTCATAACAGAAAATTCCAAACGTATATGCATATATACATACATACAAACATATATTGATTTACAATACAATACAATTTGTAATACAAATTATTATTGTAATAACTAAATAAGACATAATAAGAAAAATAACAGTAAATGTAGATATTTGTGATATACAATATGGAGATTAAAAACAAAGAACAAAAATAAAATATATCACAGAAAAAAAAAATACAAAAGGATATGCTACAAATTATGGAATCTAAAATATAATAGCTATAAATGGAAGATTGAAAAAAATGAAAAACCCGTCCAAAATAAAATTTAATTTTATTATATCATAAATGGAACAAACAAAAATAACAACAACAACAAATTACAAAATACCACAAAACAAAAATACTTTTGAAGCAAAATTTAGGATTTAGCAAGAAATCAAATCAAAAGGTAACAAAACCACAACAAAAATACATTTATGGCAATACATTTATAACAGTATCTATAATGAATGAGAAACATTTCAGTAACCAAATATTTGAACCTTATTAATTTTTTTTTTTTAATTTTATATTCAACTTGAGAAACTTGAAATTATCAAATAAACTGACCTGGTGTTTACAAACGACTTTTTTGGAGTAGATAATAGTAAAGATATAAACTATTCTAACCAATACATTTATATATTTGCTAGTTGTTTAGTGACTGTCTTGAATTTTTCATAGACAGGAAACTTGGACAATTTATGACATTTAAAAGCAAAAGAATGAACAAATATTTTAAAATTTAAAAATCTGTGCCGAAATGTATTACACATTAAAGAAATTGAAACATGTTATAATTATATTGTAATGTAATTAATATTTTCATTCAGGATTCACGTCAGTCAGGATTCAGTCACGAAGACAATGTCTTCGACTGTCCTGTCGCTTGTAAACGCAGGTTGAAGTTTTTAAAATATATTTATTAAAATTCTAAAAACATTTTTCCAAAAGAAAAGTGCGGTTTTGTAGAATTTTTTAATAAATTAATATGAAAGGATGTTTCCAAATAAATTTTATTTGGAAAAAAGCCGTACCCTCTCGGTTTACCATTCTGATGGTGAGTTACAATGACCACCCAGATTGCTAATAAAATACTAGAAACAGTAATATCTCGATAAATGTTTGTTGTTTCTTAAGTTGAAATGATGAAATTAACATAATATTTTATATACGTATTTCCTGATCTTGAAGTGTGACAGAAATTGAAAATAAATTATTGGTGACCAGGTACTTCTGAATTTATTCACTTGCTTCAACAACACTATAGAGACACCGCCAGGACCTATCTCTTTGGAAAACGTTGGGATACCGATGATATTTGCCACAAATTCCAACGTGTATTATGTTTCCTTAACCTAAAGAACTTTTATACGATGCAATATTTGTACTTTTTGCCCCGTGGTTCTCAGAGTACTCTACAAAGGCAGGAGTTTGATCTTTGAGAGCCGTAATAATGATATTCCAAAAATTATTTGTTTAGCTACCCGAACTCTCGCAATTGGCTTTCCGAAAATTAAGGCGTGCTATGCTTCATAAATCGATTTTCCTGACCAAACCCCTATTTTTGCCTTATCGAAATTTTGGTTTTAAATCCCATGTTTCTTTGGACCAAATCCGTTTCTGACAATTTGGAGTCGATTTACAAATGTCCGTCTGTCTGCAAACCAGCTGGTGCGCACTATAATTCTCGATTTCATCTTTGCACATCGTAATATGGTATCGAAGATGGTATCTCCCACACAAAATGGCAAAAATTATGTTCAAAATTAATTTCGTAATATCATGCAAACGGAATATCCGATTTGAATCAAACTTTGTATAACCTATTATCAATACCAAGCCAAGATGAAGTCCGAAGGTGGGACCCTTTGCCCACTTCTTCTGGCACCTCCTCCACAATGGGTTAACATTTTCAATATTTATGAATCCAATATCAGGCGAATGGAATGTCCGATTTGAACGAAACTTTGCGTATCTTCACCAAGCCTAGATCAAGTCCGAAGATGGACCTGGTACTCTCCTTCTGGCACCTCTCCCACAAAGGGTCGATATTTCATAAACTTGTAAATTAAATTTGAAGCGAATTTAATAAACATAATCCACATATAATCCGAAACCCCCTCGATGAAACCTTACATCCATGGTACAATTATACAAGGTAACTGCAAAACTAAAAACAATATAATTCAACAACAACCTCATAGGAAATTGTTATTGTATGTAACACTACATCTTTTTCAAATTTCAATATTTCATTTGTAATTCGAAAACTCAATTTGCAATTCATAACATTTCACTTGTAATTCGAGTATGTAATTTGTAATTCTCAACATTTTATTTTAAACTTTTCGTATGAAATTCAAAAAATTACATTTGAAATTTAAAAAATTTCATTCGTAATTCGAATATTTCAATTTGAACTTCGTAGAGTTTCATTTGAAATTCAAAGAAATCCATTTGAAATTCAAAGAATCCAATTTGAAATTTCACTTGTAATTCATAAAATTTCAGTTGTAATTCATAACCATTCATTTCAAATTCATACATATTCCTTTTGTGTTACCAATAATATTTTTCGAATTTAAAATTAAATGTTATGAAAAACAAATGGAATGTTATGTATTTCAAATCAAATGTTAAGAATTTCAAATGGAATTATTTAAATTTCAAATGGAATTTTATTAATTTCAAGTGGAATTTTATGAATTTCAAACGCAAATACTTGGAATTTCAAATGGAAGAATTTGAATTTCAAATGGAATTCTATGAATTTCGAAAGGTATTCTAGGAATTACAAATGAAATTCTCGAATTACAGCTGATATGTTGTGAATTGCAAATGGAATTCTCGAATTACAAATTGTTTGTTGTGATTTACAAATGGAATTCTCGAATTACATTTGATATGTTTTGAATAACATGTGAAAAAAGTGTAGTGTCAGATTGATATATCATATATAATGTCAATAAATTTCATTTATTTTCAAAATACAGTATTTTTGAATTTTCAGAATAAAATTAAAAAACATGAATGAAAATCTTGCGCATTTATAATTCTATCGCTTCCAGATCTTTTCTCCAATTGAGCCATTGCCATATTTAGAGGTAACCTATACAAAAATGCTAAAAGTAGCGTTGAAAATTGATTTTTTCATTGCAAAAGGATTTCCTGCTTCAAAATTAATACAATTGAAATGCTCATGCCAATTCATGGTTGTAAAACCAGTACAGAAAAAAATAAACGCCAATACAATATGTTTCCATCGTCTGCAAATTTGGGAATATAGGAAAAATAAATGTCGAACATTTCACAAAATGGTGTTGTATTTTTTCTGATTCCCTATATATTGTAAAGCTCAAATTGCATTATCGTATTTCTTATTTCAAATATAATGTGTAAATAATGTTCCTACTGGATCGTTCTACATATATCAAAAATGTCATATCAAACTTGACACGAGAATTACGATACAATCAAATCAGCTGAGTATTGCAGTTACCATGTATAATTGTTCCATGCCTTACATCATATATAGTAAATTGTAAAACACTTTTTTACTTGGTGTAATACTGACTTGCTACAATCGCTTATGTACACAATCGCAATATAAATCGATTTCTATCACACCTCAAATTCTTGAAAAACCTTGATATTCAATATCAATTTAAACAAAATTTTTATTTTTTCTGTGCGAATATTTTTTTTCGTATATCCCCAAGTTTTTTTTTCATATATAGGAATTAGACATACAATTCTTAAAATCTATTTTTAATATTGTCAACTAAATAAGAATTAAATAAAATTTAATATACTAAATAAATAACAAATAAAAAAAAACAATTATAAATTACAGTTTAATGGTTAAATATTTTTAACGGCAAATAAATGTTGATGTGTGAAATTCATAAGACTAGTACATTTTTTCCTACCTAATGTTTATAACTAACAGAAAAAAATACAAAGTTCTTTTAGCCTACATATTAGGACTAAATACATATATATATATATATATATATATACAATATAATGAGATATGATATGAAAAGAAATGACGTTAAAAGAAACACAAACAAATTACAAATACTAGTTAGTAAGTATAATAAAATAGAATATATAATATAAAACTGATTTATATACATCTAGTATACACAGAGACATACATTTACATGCATAAAATAATGCATATATTTAATAATAAAATACCTATATATTAATTGATATTTGTAATAATAATCCTAAAATGTTGTTGTATGTACCTTCCTAGAAGAAACCCAAAATTTCGATTTTCTTTTCATTATTTCTCAAAATTAAATTAATGTTCAACAAAAAGGAGTTTATATTAAAAAAAAACACAAAGTACTAGTGATGCGCATTTCTTAAAAATACAAAAAAGGAAAACAAAAAAAAAAAAAAACGATGTGAAAATCAACAATATAAAATATTTGCAATGCAACATTTAATAAAAAAATAAAACAAACAAAAAATATATATCTTAAAAAAAACTAAAACTAAACCCAACAATAAATTCTTATGTCTGCATGTGTGTGTATGGCATGATCGTCGTTATGCCTTAAATATGAATGTATAATATTGTATTTTGCACAATAAAATTAAAAATATTTAAATTGAAAATATTTAAAATATTGTTTAAAATTAAAAATATTTAAAACATATAAAATAACAAAACAATAATTAAGAAATTATTAAAGAATTTATAAAGTTTCGAATTGAAAACAAAAAAAAAAAAAGAAAGAAAATAAATATTAACAATATTGTGAGTAGAAATGCAAAATAAATATTTTTATATGTCTTTGTAGTAGTATTACCAAAATTTAGTCTTATATACTATCATATTGTGTATATCATTATTCATCACTTTATCGATTAGAAATTCAATTTACTCTCAACATAATATTTCATGGACAATTTTTAAGTTGAGATTTTAAGGAATTGAAAAATTAGCGAACTAATTATTTGAGAAATTTAATAATTTTAATTTTTGTCGCTTCTGGATATGACCAGTTGGCCATTTCAGTGACAATCAAACTATTGGAAATCAACGCATTTTTATGTTTGGGTCTTGTTATGATGGTTACCATAACTAGTCTCGTGCTTGCTTTACGGTTTCTCAGAGGCCGACATACCGGCTTCGGAAGTCGAAACTGGAACTACACTTTTTCCTGACTAATATTCTTTTAATGGCTTCCAGGATTGACTCTGCTTCCTTGAACTAGCCCAGAATCGTCTTATATTGCGTCTTGTCGTCACCATCCTGAGTAATTTTTATAGCTTTCTTAAAAAACTTATCATTTTCAGGACCATCATTGGACCAAATCCGTTTAAGACAACGATTATTTTTTGTTCCAAATTCTGTACATCGTACTATGTTTTCTAATTTTTTAATCAATTTCGAGGATGAAGAACATCATTCCGATCCATCTGATAGCTCCCCTACAAAATGTTGAACTTTTTGAAGAAAAGCGAACCTAGTATCGAATTTGTATGAAAAATATTAATGGTGAGGTTATTTTCATCTACTGTAGATCATGTTTAAACATGATTCGGCCTGGCCGAACTTTTTTACCCCCCACCGTGGAATGAACATAAAGAATACCTAATCGGAACGTTCATATGGACCTTTTGCCAATTTTGTCTGAAGTTCTCAAAATACTGAACATTTGTAGTCCCGTTATTGATAACATTGGCAGGCAGATTTTATATCTAGCAAAATACCGGAATTTGGAAGATACGGTTATATGGGGGCTACCCTAAAAAGTGAGCCAATACTGATATTTTATTGTATTAAGACTTGTTACCCAATGAGAACCCAAATTCCAGCTAATTGGTTCGAAACATGTCCAATATCCTAAAAATATTGAATATTGTGGGACCGATATAATCCATCTTTCAATAACCATCAAGATGTAATTAAAAGATATTGGAAAATTTCAAAACCTCAATATTTAATTCACTATATTGATCAGTACAAATTTTTGCTGCATATGTAATATGATGGGGTTATAGGTCCACTCCACATTTCTCATATTCTGAATGGAACCTAATGACATAATTGCCAATTCCTCAATTCTTTGTAAATCTCAATTTAAAAATATAATTACATCTATAAAAACAAATATTCACTATTCATTACTTACACAAAAATATATGGATACGAAATAGCAACAACATTATCAACATATTCATTTCAAATATCACCAAACAAACAAAATATTTTTTTAATATCGGACACCAAGCTTACTGAGAAACATTTGAACAAAGTAAAGAATTCTTGTGCAGCTGCGGACATATCCTCAAAATCTTCATTTAAGTATATAAGTAAGTTGTTATTTATCTGTAATACGTAATTTGCGCCACTATCCACTATTTGCTTATGGTTTGCCAATAACCTACCTCTGTTTTAGATCTAAGAAAAAAAAAACTAATACAAAAAATAATAATTAAAACCAGTATATAGTTGAAATCCTTAGGTAACACAACGAAATAAATGCATAAACAGATCGGGAGGTGCACATCACACCGATAAACAAATAAAAACCAAAAACAAACAAATGTACATTTCAAACCGAATGTCCCTCCTTGTCTCGAAATTAAAAAGAAAAAACCTTTCAAAGCAAAGATGAAGAAAATATATAAATTTAAAATAAAAGAACTCGCACATACACCTCTACCGTATAAATGTCGTTTGGTTTACAACCTTGTTATTTTCTGTGTATCTTTACTGTTGTATTTTTGTTCAATTTTCAGTGTTAGCCATATATCCTTGAATAAAATTTCGAGACTTCCTTAAGCCATTCCTGTTCTTTTTGTTAAATTACACATATTTATTATTAATATTTATTGCATTATACGATTTGTTTATGTAAATGTGTGTGTAAACGTATTTGTAAATCTGTGTGCGTGTACATACATGTGTATGTAAGTTGGTGTCCATTTGTTCAAAAAAAAAATATATATTTAATAAAAAATCATTAAAAATCACAAGAAAACATAATTTGCAAGTAACACATGAGCTGAAAATGGTTAATTCCACCATTTCATAAATGTTTTGGATATATAATTTAAAAATCTAATACATTGATTTTTATCAATAAACTGTAGATTATATTGTGCATTTGATAAAACAACTACAGTGGTCGGATATAATGGAGTCAGAATAATTATTTGTTATATGCGTTTTTTTAATTTTATTTTCTTTTGTCCTTCGTCAGAACAGGATTCGTAGCAGCTTCAAAAATATCCTAAAGTATTAAAAATTAAATTCTTTGCCTTATATAACAAATAATCTACTTATATAGATTCCGATTTGTTATTATTTAATATTTTGGATTACATACATGTCCGTAAAGATCTCGTACCATGAGAATGCTATCATTTGCATACATAAAATCACGCATAATTACTTTTGAGAATATACCTACTTAGAATATCTATCTGAAATGGTTAATGCGTGACCAACCTGCATGCCTGCCCAGTTTAATTTTATCAGATTTTATGTAAACGACAGTTTTATCTTGACTTAAAACCAGAAACGATTAATAACTCGTCATAATTTATATAGAGCAATTTTACAGTCATGGACCACTTTTGAATTTATAAAACGCGAGTTGATTGTCTGTCAAGGTAGGGAGATATGTGGCTACTAACGTGGCTTTTATTATTCAGAAAATTACGATTTGCCTTGCTCTTGTTTCTTTGAGTCTCAGATCACTTATTTTTGCTTGGTATGTACTTTTGAGGACCCCAGCGAAAAATCATTTGATTGGCAAGTACTTGTTACCACACAAGACATCAATATGATAGTATAGGGAGAACGAATATAACGTTTACAGTTTTAATTCCAAAATCTTTTTTATATTTTATTGTGTTCCTCTACATTCCTTTCCTTCATTGTTTATGGTCACTAATGAGAGCTCCAAAGCCACTCCATTCAATATGGACAGGGAAGGCGTGGAATTTTACGTTTCCTCTTGAAGACTGTCAATTCTGTCTTCGTCGCTCATTGGCCTGGGCCCTGTTTGACAAAATTACACGAGCACCCTGCATGATGACGGATATGGTTGGCAGAAATTTACCATCATTGTCATAATTGAACTTCACAGGATCTCATTTATCACCAGGGGGAAATTACCCATCCTCACAACAAGGGAGAAATTACCCCACCCTGGGCGTCCCTCTGTTGACAGTTTTTCTTATGGAACATCTATCTATGGATACATCTATCTAGGAACGTAGCCAAGGCAAAGCTGGAGTGGTCCATATTCTTGTCAATGTGTTTGACCACATCATATAATTAAGTGTCCACAGATCTGCCTTTAATCTAGACATGTTGCGATTTCCTTTTTTAAGGAAAGCGCAATTTGGAGAGCCTTCGTGATACCTAACATTTTCCTTGAGTATTGATTACCATTGCGGATCATCTTTTGTTTGACCAGAGTATGAATGATAAATATAGACAAGCCCCAAAAATCTCTCTCTGGTTGCCCATACCATTTTCCGGTAGTACAAGAATCTGTTCTAGTGTGGCTAAACTTCGGGTAATATGGACTACCATCGGTAAACAATAAAAACAATTTTTTTAATAACATAGTAGATATATTGTTTATAAATACGTTATTCTATAATAATATAATAATTATTCTATATAATTTAATTATATAGAATAATTATTCTATATAATTTAAGACTTGAATAACAAAGAATGCAAAAATATATGCGTCCATAATTTGGAATAGCCCCCATTTCCTAGCTTCATTATTTGGTACATCGAGTTATCGGGGGTAGAAAACCTTCTCTCAAAAATGTTTTTAATATGGACCCATTTTTCGAACTAGTCCCCATAAAAAAGAAAAAAGACTCTCTTTTTATAGTGATCCACATTGCCAATCTTTAAATTAGTTTATTTATAAATAATTTTCGTCTTGAAAAATAATTTAAAATTTAATCTCACCTTTTGTAATTATTGTTGTAAAAAATACAGAAAACTTCTTTATATTTGAGAAAAACCATGTGTTCGAATCTTATATTTACAATTAAAACATAAGCAAATTTTCATCATTGAAATTATGTATCCAAAATCATGTTTGATGTTTATTTTCACTAATTAGGAAACCCTATATCAAGGGGGCATTGTCATATTTCAAGCATTTAGGTGTGGTTCACATTAGATTATGATTTATCCCATTGGGTTGAGATAGCAAAATTATATAGAAGTAAATTAGAAAGGACTTTGTAACAAACTTACTACCTTAAGCATAGGAAAGTGTTATGATAGCTAACACATAATAAATATGGAATACTACTATTGTAAAAGGCTTGTTAATAATTGTTGAATAAAGAAAATTGAAGCCATGCTATAATAATTTTATTTTTTTATTTGTAATTGGGTTATATTTTTGCATTGACTCTTGCATATTTTTTGCAAATTGGAAAAATGTACTTTTTATGTAACAATCCGACCTCGCACAATCCGATATAAAAAGTAAGTGAAATTATATACTTCTTATCGCAATTGATGTACTGAGGTTGCGTACACTCCTTTTCTCTTCTGTTATCTTCCAGCACATATGTGTGTTGCATTTAAATTTTGCGACTTCGATTTTCAGCCCATGTGTTAATTGTTTAAATCGAATAAAAACATACAAATATAAACACCAAAAATAATTTTATAAATATTCAACAAATTGTGGTAAGAAAAATATATTTAATATTCGTATATAAATGTGAAAAAAAGAAAAACAAAACACAATACGCAAAATACTCTGAAAAATTAAGGGACAAGCAAAGCAAAATAAAAAAAAAACAACATAAAGAAAACTCAGCACACCGATAATTATAAAAGAAATTAAACCCTATATTACAATACCTATATAATAAAATACATATATCTAATTAATTACAAAAATACAACAAATTCCAAAAAAACACATGAATTAAATTGTAATAAATTTCACGTACCTTTAAAAATTATATTATTAATTATTCTACTTAAAAGTTAGTTAAAAGTGAATGAAAAAAATACAAGAAACAAAACGCAAATCAACTTATGTCATATTCCCTTGGTGAAATAAAAAATCACACACACACACACACGTATATACAAAAATATTTATTACAAAAAAAAATAAAAATAACAAGTCCAGTACACAGAGTCCTCAGTGTAGACTCGACTGAAACAAATACAAAAAGCGAACAAACACAAATATAGCAACAACACACGAAAACATTTGAATTTATGGCTGTTTAAACACTTTTTTAGATATTGTAACAAACAAAACATAAGTAAAATAAAATAAAATATAAAGACAACAAATTAAAAAAATAAAAAATAAACTGAAGACAATTTTTTAAACATAGAATGCCTAACTAACTACTATTAACTAAAATCTTTTTTCAAACTCGTATATATTTCCATCAAGACGTAAGAAAAAACACCACAACAAAAATAGAGATTAGAAAACAAACAACAACAATAAATCTTAAAGTTTACTTACACCCATAAATGTGTATTATCATCATGCACTTGCTCTGCATTTATCTCGAATACAAATTTTAATTGAGAAAGGATTATTGTAGTAGATGTCATCATATTAGTTTACTCCACTGGAAGAAAAGTCAATCTTCCGACATAGTTCATTGGTTAATCATATTCTGGTTAGTGTTTAAGTCATTACGATAGCTTTGAATCTAGGGTTGATGTTGTAGTCTGCAGTCATAATGCGTCTCATCCATATATCTATCTTAGACAGGTTGGAGTCGATTTAAAAATATCCATCCCTATGTAAGGCTGGCTGGCGCTATTTTTGGTAACTCCTCCTCCAATTGATCAACAATTTGTTGAAAATTAAATTTTTAATATAAGACAGTTTGATCCAAATTTCGCACAACCCAACTTATTATGTGCCAGAATGCGGGCTACGGATAAGTGTACCTCCCTCACAAAGTGAAAACTTCTTTTGTGGAGTATGTGATCGAAATCGAACTTTAGCTCACCGTAGTATTTTTACCAAACCGACGTCCATTTAGTTCCTCCCCCACAAAGGCCACAAATTTTGTGAATTGTATTTTGTATATGAAGGTCTAACAGAATGTATTCAAATCAAGAATACAACATTTGGTCTCTGACGAATACTTTGATGTTTTAAAAAAATATAGACTCTTCATATATATGAAGGAGGATGTAAAAATATCAAGGCATATTAAGAGATAATTTTTATATAAAGATTAACCTCATTCAAAATTTTACAAACAAATGAGACATATATTTTTTAATCCGCACAATTGAATTTTTATTCAAGAGTTTTGCAGAGCAAGTATGTATATAACATTTTAGCATGTTAAAGAAAACCATAGACGAAAAAATAGCTTGAATGTCATCCTTACATACATACATACATTTATATACCCATTACTTCCATAACTTTCCTCGTATATAATAGAGTTATTTTTTTACTATATTAGTAGAATGTACAAAAATTTTTATTATATATCTATAGCAAAACTCAATCTACATACATACCTACATTAACAGCCAGTTTTTGTAAAATTCTAAACGAACGAATTCGAGCGACTTACGACCAAACCATTGTTTATTTAAACAATTATTTTTTGATTCAAAACAAAAATAAATGACATATTTTCAAAACCAAGGAGTTTGGTAGTAAGTCACTCGAATTCGTTCGTTTAGAATTTTACAAAAACAGGCTGTAAATCTACATAAAACATACATACACACATACATAGTGCAGCAGGTCGACAATTTTTGTTGTTTATAAACACCACTTATGCATATTTATTAGAAAGAAAACAAAGCAAATCTGAGAGAAAAATAAAAAATAACTTTTTGTGAAATTCAGTGTCTTTAAACACATTAAATTACAATATTTAAACAATACTACATACTTATAAACCATATAAAAAAATATTACAATTTATAATAAAGAAAAAAAAATAAGAATTATAAAATAGACAGAGAATATTTATATGACACTAAAAAGAAAATAAAAAAAAATTAAACGATAAATAATATATAATCTCAAGCATATACATATATGATATGAATTTATATATACAAACAGATATTGAAGAAAATAAATAAATAAATAAAAGAAAAATAACATTCAAGAAATTTAAAACCTCATTCTAATCCCCGCCTAAATAAAATACAAAACAAAGAAAAGTACATTTATGTGTCGAATGTCCAGTTAAACTAACAAAAAAATAAATACAAAACACAATTAAAAATAGGCAAACATATAATTGCAAAAATATGTTTTTTTGTATATTATGTGAATTAATACATAACAATATAATTCTAATCCAACAAAAAAATGTATATTTATTATTACTATAATTAATATTACTAATAATTATTATTTAATTTTAATAACTGTATTGTGTATATGAATGTAGTTACTACAGATCAAATCTACAAACCAACAACCAACAAACCCAAAATTATGTATATGTAAATGTATGATATCGATTATAAAACAAAATCAAAATTACATCTCATCTGTATTGTAAATGCATCTGCAACATGCCAATCATACGCAGTCAGGCAGGATGCCGTTGTAGTCCTCACTTCAAAATATGTCGTATATAGACCACAAAGCACTGATACTGAATACTGAAAGCACAGATACTGTTGTAGATGCAAGAAAATTAAAAAAAAAGAAATGTAATTTGTATCTCCTTGTGCGTTTCTGTGTGCATTGAATTGGATATTGACCATTACAAGCAAAAACATTGAGAAACATAAATAATTGTAAAAAAAACAAAAATAACGATATGAAAAAAGAAAACAAAGCAAACATTATAAAGAATGCTGAGTTCTCAAAACCAAAAAAAAGAAGAATGAAACAGATGCAAATAAAATAACAAATATATATTAAAAATTAAAATTATTAATTTCTGTGTTTTATTTCCTCAGTAGATAGTAGATCCCACATCACCAGTCATATTAGGAGGAATTTCAATAATGATTTGGGGTGCATATCAAGCAAAGGCGTGGGAGACTTTGCTTTTATTTAGACATTTTAAAAACACATTTGGAAACCAATGACCTTCATTTTGGGTTCATCAAGGACAACATTTTAAATTTTATCAAGATAATAATCCTAAGCGTAAACCACATATAGTGCGGAATTTGCTTCTTTATAAATGTGGCAAAGTTGTGGATATTCCAGCCCAAAGTCCCGACCTGAACGCTACAAAAATATGTGGGTGTATTAGAAAAAAGTGGCTGAACGGCACCCGAATAGCCAGCCTTTTAATATAATAGCAATTTGGTAAGGAACATTGCTCTTCCGTTTTCCTACTATCATTAACAAAAACTACGGAAGGAAAATCAAACCTCTGGAAAAGGGTAGGTGTATAGCTCAGAAGGGCTCCGCCGATAGGAGTCGATACGCCGAATGCAACAAGCAGTGGACCATAAGAGCTAAACAGAATGTTCGCGTTGAACGGTTTTTGTTATCGCGTTAACGCACGCAAAAAGTTTAAATATATGTGTATATCAACGCTCAATTTGAAAGATTTGAATTTTAAACAATCGCAGAAGGTGTTAGATTAGTTTGTACTCATAGGAAGATCATTGATTCATTGGCCAGTTATTTCACGCTCAAGGTTTCGAAGAACTAACTGTGACTTACCAATTATTTTATCGTCTCCAATTACAACGAGTTAAAAAAGTTGACAAAAAAACATTTTTAAATACTTAGTGCGCGAGGTTTTTTTATCGAATCACCATAAGATTTTGGATTTTATCTTCGTTAAAAACTCATCAAAATATGATACAAGGATATGAGGTTGTAAAGTCTCCCGATTTTCGATATTTCGAACATGTTTTTTAAGCGAATGACATTTTTTTATGTTTTGTATTGATATTGGTTAGCAAATCGTACACGTTTTGGTATGGGACGTAATCTTATTAAATGAGTTTATAAAGTAAGAATCTGCTTTGCTAAAAAAATTGTTAACAATTCTTTTAATGGCTCTATATTGCTATTCATGTAGGTTATCGTAGTACTATGGGTTAGAGATGAAATATGGGTGCTACCCAAACCACCAAATTAGAGCCAAATTAGTTAAAGGTGAGACTAATATCTTTCATGTTTATCATCAGCATGCTATGTTAGTAAATCTTATTTATTTTATTTAACTTTAACATAATATTTTCAACGACTATTTTTATACCCTCCACCATAGTATGTAGGGTATATTAATTTTGTTTTTCCGTTTGTATTTCATCGAAGTAATCATTTCGGACCCTAAAAAGTATATATATTCTTGATCAGCGTTAAATTCTAAGACGATTTAGCGATGTCGGTCCATCCGTCTGTTGTAATCACGCTATCTTCTGAAGGAATTGGAATAGGGTGCTGAAATTTTGCTCCCATATAAGGGTACCCCCCAATTTCGGTATTTTGAGGTTCGCGTTTTTCAACCGAATTCACTGATATTTGGTATTTTGTAGTCGTATATGGTAACAAATCTCCCTACCAAAAATTATTAATATTCACACCAGTTTTAGGGGTAGTCCCCATATAACCCCCTTTATATATTAAAATAGTTATCTGATTTATTCCGCGTTTTGGGTTTGGTTCTAAGACTCTGTTGTAATTATTTCACCTGCGGAGGATATCGAGAACGTCGAACTTTAGTCCACATTTAGGCCTAGCCCCCATATAATGATACTTACCGATTTTCGGTATTGTTAATATTTAGCAAAATGTTAATTTTGAAATAGTTCTCAATTAGGCCGAAATAAAGCCTGTGCATATTGCTGATGGCCTTATATAACTGTGACCTCTTAAGTGCAGTATTGTTGTTCCACTCTACCATGCGTGGTCAATATTGGACCACTTTCTGGGGTATTTAGGAAAATTTTCTATTAAAAATTGCTGAAATTCATATTTGGTGTACATTGAAGGTAACTGCAATACTCAGCTGATTTGATTGTATCGTAATACTCGTGTCAAGTTCGATATGACATTTTAAATTTATGTGAACGACCCAGCAGGAAAAGTTTGTAAACATTATATTTGAAATAAAAACTATCATAATACAATTTGTGCTTTACAATATATAGGGAACCAGAAAACAATACAACACAATTTTGTGAAATGTATTTATCTTTGCTATATTCCCAAATCTGCAGGAGATACAAAAATATGGTATCGGCGTTTAGTTTTTTACCTGAATTGGTTTTACAACCATGAATTGACATTAGAATTTCAATTACATTAAGGTAAAATCAAAGAAATCGCAACAGAAGTTGTTTACCCTTTGGTGTACAATTTACTTCTATTCCCTAATAGGAAAACAAACATTGACAGTATGGTGCACCATTTACCTAAAATCGGAGGAAACTATATATGGGAGCTATTTCTAAATCTGAACCGATTCCAACAAAACTTCGCATACATGAATCCTGACCTTATTCAGTACGCTGTGTAAAATGTTGTCTCAATCGGACCAATATTCGTAGTACGGTGCTCCAATTACATAAAATCGGACGAAAATATATATGGGAGTTATATCTAAATCTGAACCGATTTCAACAAAACTTCGCATATATCAATCTAGACCTAATTCAATACTCTGTGCAAATTTTTTTTTCTTAATCGGACCAATATTTGGAGTTTTGTGCACCATTTACATTAAATCGGACGAAGCTATATATGGGAGCTATATCTAAATCTGAACCGATTTTCAACAATTTCAATAGGGCTCATCCTTTGGCCAAATAAATTAGCTATACCAAATTTCATCCAAATCGGATTATAAATGCGACCAGTACTTTGTTTACAATTGAACATCAAGAGACGGACGGACCGACCTGCATAAATCGACTCAGAAAGTGATTCTATGCATATTGTCAAAAGGAACTATCGGTCTATCTCTATTCCTTTTGCCTGTTACAAACATATGCATAAAGTCAATATACCATGTACCAGAGTGTGTTGAAGGGTATTATAAACTTCAAACTACTGAAATTGATTTCGATTTCACCTTTATAAATTTCAAAAGTTTAACCATTTTTGAGTACGGGAAGAGGACAGTAGTTTTTCAAATAAAACATAAGCATTTTTTCTAAACATTGACATACAAGTCATAACACAATTAATTTATTTTCAATAAATAACAACTGAAAATTGTTCTTTTGCCTTTAGAATGTAAAAAGATGGAATTACTTATATTATTTCGTGTATCCGTAATAACAATACTATTTGTGTTCATAATTATGTTGCTGATTTTAAGAATGATGGAGCAATAACATTTTAAATGGAATCACATACAATATTCGATCGCTGAAATGATGGTAAGTAATCATTTTTTAAATATCGAAACAAATATAAAAAATTTCATCCTACACACTGACAAACAATTGTTTTGAAGCAAAAAACTGTTTCGTAAATGCAGAAATTCTCGTCTGTCAGGGGTAAATATTATTTCAAATTAAGAAATTTTTAATGCAAATTAAGTCTGTCGCCTGTCTATGGTATTAGTCTCCAAAATAATAATAATAAAAATAATAATAATCTTAAAAAAATATACATCGGACTATCTACATAACGACAACTCAAAATGGCACATTACCATTATCAGGCGATTTTAAATTTCTAACTACAAGCGAAAAGAATATCAATATTGATCCATCTTTAGGTATAGCTCCCAATTAAATATAGATCCCGTGCCATTATAGCTATTTTGATGGTATTAGGAGAATTTTCCAACCGATGGGGCTATAATCCGGCATTCTTTGATGGCAAAATACATACGTGCAGGAAATCTTCAAAATAGGACTGGATTTACAAAAAAACATTTATATCGATGGAATCGGAGGTATAGTTTGTGCCTTTTGCGCATTGCATTAACTCCAATTTTTATTTAAACATATTTCTCTTTTTACTTTTTGCATAACCTCTATATAAGGATCCCATCCCCATATAAGAGATTTGATGAACCTACGATAATTTTCTAACCGAAATAGTGGTAATATAGCATTTTCTACACAATATGGTACATCGTTTTCCCAGATGAAAAAATAAGCCTCCGGATCCAGGGAGGATCCCGACCGAATTTGAAAATAAGGAAAGTGGACTACTTTACCGACTTAACCGAACGATTAATACTTTCACTTCCAACCCTATAAAATACGTATTTTTTATCAGAGTAAAACTGTATGACGATTTAAGCATGTTGTCAAGCCTCTAAACGACAACATAGAGTTGTCTTTTGTCTGCAGGCAGGTCAAGTTCGAAGATGAGCTATATCGGTCCACGCATAGCCATATAAGGGTACTCCCCAATTTTGGGTTCTTAAATTTCGCTTAAATTTGGTACAATGGATTTCATTGGGTTATTGAGCGTTCATTTCAAACGAATTCGGTGAAATTTGGTACAATGGATACTTCTTTGGTATGCCAAAGTACATGTAACTAGGGCAGATTTAGATTCGTTTAGAAAGTTATGTAAATCAAATTAAAGATCATCCACAATCATCAGTTCATTATTTAGTGCACCCTTTAATTCTTTGGTGCACAATTTGCTAAAAATCGAACGAACATATATATGGGACATATATCTATATATGAACCGATTTCAGTAAAACTTGGTACACCTTAAGCTATCATAATTTCAGTACGTTGTGCAAAATTTCGTGCCAATCGGACTAAATGTGACTCTTTGGAGCCCCATTTGCTAAAAATTGGACGAAATCATATATGGGAGCTATATCTAAGTCTGAACCGATTTCAATATAACTTGGCACACCAACACCAACTTCAGTACGTTGTGCAAAATTTTGTGTCAATCGAACTAAATTTGACTCATTGGTGCACCATTTGCTAAAAATCGGACGAAAATATATATGGGAACTATATATAAATGTGAACCGATTGTTCTTAATTTCAATAGGGTTCGTCCCTGGACCAAATACATGAGCCGTGCCAAATTTCATCCAATTCGGATAATAAATGCGACATGCACTTTGTTTACAATTTAACATGGACAGACGGACGTGCATAAATCGGCTCAGAAAGTGATTCTATGCATGGGTCTATCTCGTTTCCTTTTGCCTGTCACAAATATATACACAAAGACATAATACCCTGTACCACAGTTTGGTAAAGGGACTTGATCTTACTTAGCTGGCTTGTTACAGAACGGTTGTCCCATAAGCCGACCTTAAAATAAAATTCCAAGCACGTCCAAGCACGTCGGTCTTGTGCGCATCTCCTCCAATTTGAAGGACTATGCTCCGAGATGCTGTCTACTACTTGTTCTTTCCATCTAATTAGTGGCCTTCCCCTTCTGAATTGGATTCCTGACCAATTGGATGTATGAAATAAAAAGTTCAGGATGAATATTTAAATTAAATGAATTACCATAGTAAGCGAAATTACAAATTATTGAAGCAAACTTGACACACTGCACTTCGTTTGGAAGTCTACACAAAATTGCTAGTCAAGCACGTGGTCATTACATGAAAGCGGACGAAAATTATATGGGAGCTACATCTAAATCTGAACCGATTAGATTAAAACTCAACATTCGTCATTCTAGTCTCAAGTCGATAATATGCAAAATTTCGTGTCAGTTGATTCTATGTATATATTCCACCTGTACATTGTCTATAAAATATTGAACGTTATTATCCGAAGATAGGTTATTTCTTATAAAATTTATTTCAGACTTTTTTCGTTACAGAATTAGTACTTACCACATTATTTGACATTAAATCATAGCAGAAAACATTTTGTATAAATCGTAACTTTATTTTGCAAAAACAAAATATTACATACAAAAAAATTATAATATTAAGGATCGAGTTAAAGAAAATTAGAGTTCTGTGTAAATTATTAATAATTTAATTAACGAACTGGGCAGTGGTATGTTTCACAGATGTGCAAATAAACACACACAAAAAAAAAATAAGAATACAAAAATACACTTATATAACGGTAATTAGGGTGTGTGGTTGTTTAACTTAAATTTATGGTTACTTATGAGTTGGGTTGTTATTAGCAAAAAACTTGGACTTAAAGAAATATTTTCATTGTTAAATTAAAATGTGACATGTCTACGTACGCTATATGTGTATGTGTTATGTACGTTCGAAGTAGAATGGTGGAAGTAGGGTATATTAAAAAAAAAAAATAAACTATCGATGCTTAACATTTACCATTGGCCGGTGCCTTGGGACGACAGATTTTGCTGCGTCCATTGACACCGTAGACAATGTTACAGGAGAAGGTGAAATAGCCGCAGGTGGAAGATTTCGTATAGTAGGTGGATTCAAAGTTCTTATTGTTCTCCGGGGGACTCTTTGTATTGTCCATGCTACCGGTTACGGATTTTGTGACGGTTACATAACTATCCGGTTTGCGAGGATTCTTCGATTCGGAACTCTTTTCGTCCGCGGTAATATTTACTTTGTTGCCGGTCTTGTGAGGTTCCAGCGATTTGGTATGGAATTTCTTTTCTGTATTGACGGAACCACGGAAACCACTGGGGACGGTTTCCGTTGTTGATCGAATGGGATATGTTTGAACACGACCATTTTGATTTTGTTCGACGTTGTATTTTCTTGTTGACTTGGGAACAGCCACCTGTTGTGTTTGTGTCGGTGACGTTTGAGTGTGGGTGACATATGGTGTGGGAATGTATGGTTTCTTTACTTGGGATTTAGCTAGATTGGAACTTTTGGCTTCTTCTTCCTCCATACTTAGCGGTGTTTCGTTATCATTATATAACTCATCATCGTCCTCGTATTCATCTTCATATTCATCTTCTTCTGGTAAGTCGAGTTTGTTGGTTGATGCTGGTGCTGTTGGAGAAACGAATTGAAATGTTCGAGATAAAATACGAATATTTCCGAAATTGTTAGATGAACTTACGATTATTGGCGGTCTTGGGCTTTTCTTCGTCTAATTTATTTGAACTAGCGGCTGTGAGAGAAAGAAAATGGTTTAAATATTAATTATATTCATCGTTTTAATGGACTAAAAATTTACAATATTGGACCACCGGATTTTAAATAAATGTTTTACCCCTAATAAATGGGTTGTAATTAAAAACAAATGAAGAGGCATCCCATAGCTAAGCATATGTCCATTGTCTTTATATAGTCCTTATATGAAGGCTGTACCCACACAACACAGATTTGATAGATTTTAGGTTCTCGATTTTAAATACATTAAAGATGTTTACCCCATTTATTAAGCCAATTCGTTACCACGAAAAATCTTAGAAGTTACCTCTGTCCCATTATTATATGACATAAACATTTGGTGCCTTGGGCCTTCGATATTAGAGAAAAAAATCAAAATTTGAAGGTAACCTTATAGATTTTTATAAAATCTGAATATCGATATAAGAGAAAAAATCAAAATTCGGAGGTAACCTCATAGTCAACTATAAAATCTGAATATCTAAATCTACAACAATTTGTAATCAGTAAAAACCGACCCTAAAAATGGGATGTTGTCGATAGTTTTACTCACCTTCTTTGGGTGTTTTTGCTGCTTTCAATTGCAAATCAGGAATTGCATCAGATTCTGATGTGAGAGCAGTTTGAGGATTATACATGGTGTCGACACGATCAGTTACTCTGAAAAAGGGAAATTGGAAAAGTTAGCTATGCTATTCCATGCGATTTGGCAATGCTCAATATTACGCTTCAGTGTTTCCAAATTGGCTGATGGTATTGAAGAGTTCACGGTTTTGTTCGCGATAGGTGGCAACTTGTTCCTTGGTACCAGAAGCAGATTGAGCAGCTCCATGATAAGAAACACCGTATCTAAAAATTAATTGTAATTAATTAATAAAATGATCACAAAATATATGGATCTCTCTTTTTTGTATCTTACTTGGATGTGCCCTGAATTTGCGATTGACTTTGACCGGAGTGAGCACCCGATTGAGCAGAAGCCTGGCCACCTCCAGTTGATTGAACAATTTCATCATCTTGACCTGGACGGAAGCCGATTTGAGCCTGAGAAGATGTTTGTCCGGGGCCGCTGGATTGAGCATCGGCTAAGCCACCCTTGTCATTAGCTTGAACCTGTACAACAAAAACAATGAGTCAAATATTTAAATCATATTACATCGTTCCCCATGGTACCTCGCTTTGACTTTGATGTATTAAACCACCGCTCTGTGATGACGCCTTAGTGCCACCATCCTTTTCATTGACTTGTACTTGAGCTTGTGACTGAGCTGCACCGCCTTGACCTTGAGACTGACTCATGGCACCTTCTGAACTTCCGGTGACTTGAGAGCTGGCAGAACGGTCATTATCTGATGTCATAGCACTGGCACTAAACGAACCAGTCGAACTATAAGTACCCTGAACTTGTGTCTTAGCTGTACCACCGTTCTTTTTGCCTTGAGCACTGGCAGCAGCTTGGCCATTGCTGATCGAAGATTCAGCTTGAGAGAATGCATCTTCAGCGCCGACTGAGCCAGAAGCTAAAATAAATATATTTTTATCCCACACATGCTTTTATGTCTGTTTAGGGGAGTACTTACCCAAAAGACCTGACATGTCACCAGCAGTTTGAGCACCAGCACCAGTACCGAATGTAGATCCTGGTTGAACTATTTGTTGAGGTCCGACGCCACCTTGACCAATACCGCCAGTTGGGCCATAAGTACCAGGTTGATAACCAGCACCTTGTTGAACTCCGGATGCTTGAGGATAACCTGTGGTTCCAGGTTGTACACCTGCGCCTGGTTGATATCCACTACCGGCACCACCTGGCTGAACACCTGTTCCTGTTGGGTAACCGGCTCCAACACCAGTTCCCGGCTGAACACCACTTCCTGGTCGATAACCGACACCTGCACCTGGTTGCACACCAGCACCAGCACCTGCTCCCATTCCAGTTCCTGTTGGATATCCAGCACCTGCACCAGGTTGTACACCGGCACCTGTTCCCATTCCGATTCCAGTGGGATATCCGGCTCCTGCACCAGGTTGCACACCAGCACCAGTTCCCATTCCAGTTCCACTGGGATATCCGGCACCTGCACCTGGTTGCACACCAGCACCTGCTCCCATTCCAGTTCCTGTTGGATATCCAGCTCCTGCACCAGGTTGTACACCGGCACCTGTTCCCATTCCAGTTCCAGTTGGGTAACGGGCTCCAATGCCTGGTTGTGTTCCAGCTCCTGTACCCATTCCAGTTCCTGCTCCTGCGCCTGTTGGATAAGTAGCCCCAGTGCCTGGTTGGACTCCGGATCCAGCTGGATAGCCAGCAGCACCAGTTCCTTGCTGAACTCCAGTTCCTGGCTGATATCCTGCACCGGGTCTGGTTTGTGCACCCGTTCCGGGTTGATAACCAACTCCGCCACTGGGTTGTACACCAGTACCTGGACGATAAACACCTCCTGCTCCTGGTTGGACTGCAGAGCCAGCTCCAGTACCTGGTTGTACTCCTGTACTAGGGCGTAATCCAGATCCAGCTTGGTAAGCAGAGTCAGTTCCAGCTTGGTAGCCGGTATGAGTTCCGGCAACTTGTTGGTAACCACCTCCAACTCCTTGTTGACCTCCGACGCCAGTACCAACGCCTGTTCCTTGCTGAGCACCAGTTCCAGTTGGGTAAACGCCAGTTCCATATCCTGGTTGTACACCTGTCCCTGGACCTTGTTGGCTTCCAACACCTTGTTGTACACCGTAACCAGGCTGACCTGGTCGCTGCTGTACGATTTGTTGAGGACCATAACCTGGTTGAGTGGTTGGTATTCTACCAGCTCCTTGTTGTCCATATGTTGGTGAAGCACCTGCACCTGTTCCAGGTTGTTGAGGAGCCAAACCTTTAATATAAATAACGATTTTTAGAACATTTATTCAATTATTTAAGTGTTGAATATGTACCTGGTTGTCTGAGTTGTTGGCCGGGTACATACTGTTGGCCACCGCCCGTTTGTGGTCCACCAACACCAAATTGTCCGGTTCCAGGACCTATATGTAGAAATTTGTGTATGTTTTATCAAACAGTTTTGATCAATATCAGTTTTGATAAGTTTGGCAGAAGGTTCAGGGTACGCTTTAATACATGGAAAATGTTGTGAGTAATTACCTTGTGGCTGTGTATATCCTGGTCTTACATGACCTTGTCCAAATCCAGGTCTAGATACTCCTTGAGAAGGTTGTGTTGGTCTACCCATTCCGGTTGTAGGCTGTCCTGGTTGAAGCAATCCTGGTCTTCCACCACCAATTTGTGCACCGATTGTCGGTCCATATCCTGGTCTTCCGGCTTGGCCCACACCTTGGGTACCATATCCCGGTCTTGCGCCGCCTTGACCAAATCCTGCTTGTTGGGATGTTGGCTGACCAATTCCGTAGCCTTGTTGACCAATACCTTGCTGGCCTTGACCGGGTTGACCATACGAGTGTTGTCCTACACCAGGTTGTGCTGTACCGAATCCTGGTCTTTGTTGGCCAAAGCCAGGTTGACTTCCACCTACTTGTCCAACGCCTGGTTGTTGTCCAGGTTGGCCGAAACCTGGTTGAGTTACACCTTGTGGGCCGTATCCAGGTTCAGAAACACCTTGAGCACCGTAACCCGGTTGAGTAACGCCTTGTTGTCCAGTTCCTTGTTGTTGGCCATAACCAGTTTGTCCGACACCACCATATCCCGGTTGAGTGACACCCTGTTGTCCAGTTCCTCGTTGACCAACACCGCCATATCCGGGCTGACCAGCTCCTGTTTGATGGCCAAAACCAGGCTGACCTGCACCTTGTTGTCCGGATGGTTGTTGGCCAAAACCTGGTTGTCCTTGCTGTTGACCATAACCTGGTTGACCTGTACCTTGTTGTCCTGTGGGTTGCGTAACTCCTCCATAACCTGGTTGTTGGCCAAAACCTTGCTGTCCAATTGGTTGTGTTACCCCTCCAAATCCAGGTTGTTGACCATAACCCTGCTGCCCTGAAGGTAGACCTGCTCCAGCATATCCTGGTTGTCCTACACCATATCCTGGTTGACCGACACCTTGTTGTCCAGTTGGTTGACCAACACCGCCATATCCAGGTTGACCAACACCTTGTTGTCCTGTTGGTTGACCAACACCGCCATATCCAGGTTGACCAACACCTTGTTGTACTGTTGGTTGACCAACACCGCCATATCCAGGTTGACCAACACCTTGTTGTCCTGTGGGTTGACCTACACCACCATATCCAGGTTGACCAACACCTTGTTGCCCAGTGGGTTGACCCACACCACCATAACCTGGTTGCTGACCAAAGCCAGGCTGACTTGTACCTTGTTGTCCTGTGGGTTGAGCTGAATCACCATATCCTGGTTGTTGTCCAAAGCCTGGTTGGCCTACACCTTGTTGTCCGGAAGGATGACCAACACCACCATAACCTGGTTGACCTACACCTTGTTGACCTGTAGGTTGTGTAACACCTCCATAAGCTGGTTGATCGGCCCCTTGTTGTCCTGTTGGTTGACCAGCACCTTCATATCCTGGTTGACCCACACCTTGTTGACCATAACCAGGTTGACCAAAGCCTGGTTGTGTTTGATCTCCACCTTGTTGTCCAAATCCAATGCCTGGTTGTCCTGATCCATAACTCGGTTGCCCGGAGACTATATCCTGTGGAGCCAAACCTGTTTGGCCACTCGAGGGTTGTCCAACATCACCAATACTAGGTTGGCCAGTGCCTCCAATATCTGCGCCTTGTTGTGTAGCTCCAGGTCCATATGTTGTACCTTTTGTGATAAAAATAATCAGCTTTAAATGAAGATCTACTATCGACGATTTTTGTGTTAAAATTACCTGGAATTCCATATTGACCTTGTGGACCAGGTGCTAAGATTTGTCCTGCTCAACGAAATGTATGTCATTAATAAGCAAATATTTCTACTATCGGGGTTTACCCTTACCTTGGGTATCGTATTGTCCAACTCCTGGTCTGCCAATAAGGGTTGATGGTGTACCATCTGTGTATGTTGTCGTTGGTTGATAAGCCCCAGCTCCTCCACCGTAAATCAATGGATCTGGTGAACCAGCATTATAATCTATGGAATTTAAAGACCATGTAAAATTCTAGACTAAGTAATAGGCATATGTCCGAACCTACCATATACATTGCTGCCTCCACATTCACCACAATCGCCTACAGAGAATTGACTCTGAGCTTGGCCCATACCGTGACTTCCAGCTGGAAAATAGCATTGACTGTGTTAGAATCAATCTGGCCGACATTTGTTAGTTTTTATTTCAACTTACATACTGTTGATCGGGAACCACTTTCGTTAGCTTCTGCTTCAGCTTTGCCATCTTGTTCAGGTTTTCCAAAATTTAAGTACTGTGACTGAGTTTGACCTCTCATACTGGAAAATTGAGTCATTTTAGAAAGTTCGGGCTTAATCTACCATTGTGAAATTATTTAGAATGGTCTACTTACTAGCCTCTATTGCTTCTTTTCAATCTTTGAATGTCATCGATGAATTCGACATTTTCATCATTTGATGAGCCCTAAAGAGTATAAGGAATAAAAATGTATTTAATTTTATTATTGAAAAAGGGAATATTTTTTTAGGTCAAGGTCGAGTAGAGGATTTTATTTTTGTATATATGTATATCCTCGGTTCAGATTTAAATATAGCTCTCATATATATTTTCGTTCGATTTTATGTAGAGGGTGCACCGAAGAGACTATTTTTTTCAATTTACACGAAATTTGTCAGAAGAATTAAGTTTAGAGTTATTTGTACTACATTTTGTAAAAATCTGTTCACATTTAAATATGCTTGTTTCATATTCTCGGAATTTTGCAGTCTAGAAGGCTTTGTGTTAAGTTTGTAATCGGTTCAGATTTATGTATAGCTCCCATATATATGTTTGTTCGCCTTACATGAAATTTGCCATTTTATAGGTTTCAGAATGGTATCCGTACGGGTTGTTTTAAACTAGTTCAAAAATCTATGTAGTTCACACAGGTAATATCGTCCGATTCCATTTAAATGGTCCTCCAAAGATGCTATGTTTATTCTATCTACAGGATATTGTACATATGAGCATCTCATCTCAAAGTGGTGAAGGGTATCATACAGTCGGCCCGTCCGACTTTCGAACTTCCCTTACTGGTTTGTTATAGTTTAATATTCAAGTGAAATCGAAAATATTAATTTTAAAAATATAATTGAAATACATGTATGTATCTATGTGCGTTTGTTTGTTCAAAACTGATTATTTAATACCGAGTTCACTTTTTAATGCCAACTTTATCAATGAGACCTACTTAGATTCTTGGTGAGATCAACGATTTCATTAGACGCATCATTGAATCTAATCAAATGGTGTTGTTGTTGTCGTTGTGTTCATTACTGTTTTGCTGATTCTATATTTTAGGCTTGAATTCATATATTTCAAATATGACCTTGGTAAATAGATTTGAATTATGGGTTGTGGAACAATCTGCTGAGCTGGCGCTTATCAGAAATCTTTGTAATTTCCTGAAGATTAATGATCGAAACGGAAGTTCATAAGAATATACATTTTTAAATGTTTTGTGCTGAAACCCAAGACAAATTTAGTGGCGATGTATGTGTTAGTTTGGTGATTTAGATTTATGTAATTTTATTAATAAATGTGGGGTCTGTATGTAATTTTTTATATCTAATAAATAAACATTTAATGGGTTTCCGACAAAAACAGTTTTTTTAAACTTCAATAAATCGATTGTGTGCTGTGTGGGGCTATCCAGTTGAAACCACCAACCAGGTCCATATTTTCCAAATCCGGACATATCCGGAAACATTTCATGGATTAAATTGTGATTTGTGGTAACATGGATTATGCTAATACCAGCGTTGAAGATAATTTATCATTACCATTATCTGGAACCATAAAAACGCAAAATTTGAGTCCTCTCACAATTCGTTAGTAAGTAACGAGATTTTTATAGCCCAAATTTCAATTTTCGCGATTTCGAAATATTTTCTAAGTATTTTTTTATCCACGGTTTAAAATATTCCTCAATGTAACGGAATTGCCCATTTTTGGAGTTATAAAGGTTTACACCGCATTTACAACCGAGGCGTGAAAGATTTATTTAACATATATTTCACTGTAGGGTCATGTGTGACATAACCCCCATTTTATGTCTCTGCCCACTTTGGTATTTTGAAGGTTCTAATCGTATATATTGGCATTCCGTTTTCATGGTGAACCGCCATAACCAAAAAGTCTCGTTTAATTTTCGGTATTCCACTCTATCTATATTTAATTTTCTCAGGGACATTTCAACCCTACCGATGTCTTTCCTCACATGTTCATGTGGAAATGGCGACAATAAGCTCAAAAAATGTTAGGAAATGCCCTATCCTAAAGGATTTAA
>NW_026887492.1:0-8600 GCF_032173495.1 Musca vetustissima
GCTAAATTTTATATTTTCATTATTTTTTTAACTTTCCAAAGAATCCTCGTTACCTTTCATTCAAAGACTCTGCAGACATGCTGTGTAATGATTTCATTTATCTTATAACTTACTATTAGAGTAAAGTAATTGAAATGTAAATAATAAATAACTACCAAAAAGAAGTTGCAAAACATGACATTTGGGAACAGAATGAGTTGAAAGAACGTAATTACATTAATATTACAAAAACGTTTTCTTAACCAGAGCAAAACCAAATGGAAAACATAACCAAATCCATCCATATTTAAACATCTTCACAGCCAAGTATATTCGATTAAGAAAAATTAATGTAAACATGTAAATCAGTTTTTTGATAAACAGTGAATTACCTACACAAATTATTTAACATAATTTACCATTATACCATATGGCAATCAAATCAGAAAATTAAACACTGTCAAATGCACTAAAGCATCTTGGTGTTTGGTATAAATTACACGCATCGCTACCTCTGGCATACAAATGTTCAGGAGCACTGATGTTTGGAACAATCTATCAGCTATGTCACTAGCAATCGGGGTTTTGCGCCACTAATGAAAACAAGATTCAAGTTAAAATACCTTTCCTTCTCTTCGCGCATATTTGATTTTCTGATTAAGCAGCTGTCAGTATTTTGTTATCGGTTGTCAACCCTTTTTACCGTATCTATTCACATGAATCTTCAATATTTAGGATATCTACGTCATGTCAATTCTTATTCAAGGTGGTGAGGGTGGATCTTTTGTTTGCTTTCAAATACTGAATTAATTTTTTCTCACTTTCATTGGCGTTCCGAGCGATATGTAGGGAGTAAACAAAGAGAAAAATTTCAGTTTTGGTTTCGTAGATCCCGTTCAGGAATTTTTGATGCACCTCGCACATGTACATGTACGGTCGTCGAAAATTTCGATAAAATTTGAGAAATGGTCGATGTTGTGGGGATAAAATTGGAAATGGATTTACAAAAATTATAATAATAATATTGGATTTCTTTTCCCCAACCGAATATTTATACCCTTAACTACACTGTGGTACAGGGTAATATGTCTTTGTGCATATGTTTGTAACAGGCAAAGAGAATCGAGATATACCCATGGTTTCTTTTCAGAATATGCATAAAATCACTTTCTGAGGCGATTTACGCATGTCCGTCCATGTATTTTTGTGAACAAACTACATGTCTGATTTATCATTCGATTTGGATGAAATTTGGTACAGTTCACTTTTTAGGCTCAAGGGCGAAACCTATTGAAATTGGAGAAACCCGGTTTGTATTTAGATATAGCTCCCATATATAGTTTCGTCCGATTTTATGTAAATGATGCACCAAACTCAAAATATTTGTCCCATTGGGACAAAATTTTGGACAGCGCACAGATTCTGGTCCATACTTATGTATGCGAAGTTTTGTTGGAATCGGTTCAGATTTAGATATAGCTCCTATTTATAGTTTCGCCGATTTTATGTGAATGATGCAAACTCCCAATATTTGTCCAATTAGGACAACATTTTGCTCAGAGTACTGAAGCAGGTTCAGACTGATTCCTGCGAAGTTTTGTTGGAATGTTGGAATATATCTCCCATATATATTGTCGTCCGATTTTTTGTGAATGATGCACCAAACTCCCAATATTAGTCCGATTGAGCAAAATTTTGCATTGCGGATGCAATTGAGAAAAAATGATGTGTGATAAGGTTTGTTGAAATCGGTTCAGATTTTGATATAGGACATATGGGAATTCCTTTAAAATTCCATAAAAAAATTTTTAAAATTTTTTTGTGAGCACATTCATGATTTTTGGTACATTGGTTAAGGAAAATATGCTGATTCAAAATCTGTTCGCGTTCACAAATTCGGATGCTGCGCACAAAAGTTATAGCGGTTTTAAATCTTGTATTTCAAATATAAATGAAATTAATTCCTATTTGTTGTAATTCGCGAATTTCATGACAAATGGTTAAACACATTTGCTTTCTTTGCATACTAGTCAAATCACATTGAAATACGGTGTTATAGTCGCGAAATACAAATAAAAGCATGAAAATGTCTGAAAATAAAATAAATTAATTTTTGTATTGCTCAAAATGTTTTTTTTTTATACGGTTTTGTCTAGATCTTCTAAAACATGTGACGATTTCTTCTACAAATTCTTTTAGATGATTGTTTATTATCGGTAGATTCCTCTGTTAAGAGTTTTGACTTTAAAAATGACCAAATATATTGCAGTTACAGTATATGAAATTGATCAAAATTAAGAAGCATGCAGTTCGCGTGTTAGTTGAAATCAGTTGATGCGCATGCGGTTTTCGTATAAATCGAATCAATCTCTTCCAATAATTATGCCTTTTTCGAGGTTTCATTAAGCGGCCAAAGTGTGCCGCTCGATGCACTTTACTATGCAAAAACCCTAAAAATGACTAAAAATGGCACAACGTGCATACGATTTTTATGCGCATCAGATTTCAGTAATCTCCTATGAAAATATACAAAAGGACACCTATTTTAAAAGGATCGGTGAAGAACCGCGGATGTGCCTCCACAATCGATTTTGGATAAAATACGCACATTAATCGCTTATCGAAATATTTTTACATGTTTTCACACAAATTCGCGAATATGATAACACAAGAATGAATGTATGTGAAATCAATTCGAAGAAAAACGCGATTATATACGCGAATTTGTCAAAATAACTTTTTGTAGTTTTTTTCCCACATTCGAGTACCTATTCCCCTGTTTTATTGGGCGGAATTGAACATGGATGGGCTCATTAGATCCGGCACGTAAAAAAACTAAAATCACGCGGGGTTCCACGGAATTTGAATGGACTTTCTTAATTTTAGACTCAAAGTGCCTATATATCTTTCGATTTGCACGAAATTTGGCAGAGGTTATTGAATTAGGTCTAGAATGATGCGTGCTAAGTTTCGTGAAAATCGGTTTAGATTTAGATATAGCTTTAATATATATTTTCGACCGATTTAATTAAAATTGCGCACTAAAGACCCAAAGTTTGGCCGATCGGCACAAAATTTTTGTACAATTTACTGTTACTCTAACCTTTCGCGTGTCAAGTTTTCTTGAAATTGGTTCAGATTTACATATACTTTCTATATATATTTTCGTCCAATTTTAAGTAAATGGTACACTAAAGGCCCATACAGATCCATACACGTACAGAAATTAATAAAAATTAATATCTAGGAAGTTAGGCTCCATATATAATTTCGACCTATTCATGTTGACTGTACACCAAATAATCAATGGGTGCCTGATTGATACATTTTAAACAGTGCGTGTACTTTAAATCTATTTACAAAATTTAGAATAGGTTGCAGAATGGCATGTGTTGGAATTGATGTTAGTCGGTTTACTTATAGATAAAGATCGCATATTTAAGTTCGTTCAATTTCATGTCAATGTTCCTTAGAAAATGCGACGTCTGTTAGGATACATATGTAGAATATCCCCAATGTGGTGAAGGGTATCATATAGTCAGTCCAGTCCGACTTTACTACTTTCCTTACTGGTTATACCCTTCACCACATTGTGGTACAGGGTATTATGCCTTTGAGCATATGTTTGTAAAAGGCAAAAATAATCGAGATAGATCCATGGTTCCTTTTCAGAATATGCATAGAATCACTTTCTGAGTCGATTTATACATTTCCGTCTGTCCATATATATTTTCGTCCGATTTAAGATAAATAGTGTACCAAAGTCCCTATATATCTTTCGATTTGAACGTAATTTGGCATAGCGTACTTAATTAAGTCTAGAATAGTGCACGTTAAGTTTCGTGAAAATCGGTTTGGATTTACATATAGCTCCTATATAAATTTTCGTCCGATTTAATGTAAATAGTGTACCAAAGTCCCTATATGAGTCTTAGTCTGGAGTGATGTGTAAAGTTTCCTGAAAAACGAGTTCAGATTTATATATAGCTCCCATATATTTTTTCTTCCGTTTTAATGTAAATTGTGCACTAAAGACCCAAAGTTTGTCCGATTGCCACACAATTTTGTACAATAAACTGTAGTTTATATAAGTTAACCTCTGCCATTCTCATTGATATCGATTCATTTTGATATAGCTTCTACATATATATTTTCATCCTATTTTATACAAAATTGACACAAATGTTGTACAACGAAATAAAGTTTTGAAATGTGGAAAGTTTTGAAATCGGTTCAGATTTGGATAGAGCTTCTATATATTTTATCGTCCGACTTTAGGTAATTTTGTTTTATTGTAACAAGCAACCCTATATCTGAACAAATGAAAAATAATAAGAAAAAAATAGCATTCATTTGTTGAATATACCAGAAGTGGTGAAGGGTATCATATAGTCCGCCCCGCCCGACTTTACTACTTTCCTTACTGTTTCTTTTTTTTTGTAAATTGGGTATACTTCCCCAACACTTTGCAATGAGAACATTTTCGGCCTTTTTGTCATCAAAAGTATTTTCATAACTCCGGTGTTAAATAGTAATTTAGTGTTGCTCACTTAGTGCAGATAATGTTCGAACACCGAAAGTTTTATACTCCCATTGAATGGTAAACCACACCCCTGTTATAAGAGGACGTTACATTGTAAGCTACCTTTTACGGTGAGTCTATTCTATACGAGCAACAAAAACCTTTATTGTTGTTGGGCAGAGCAATGCATACGTGGTATGGAATTCAAAAACAGAAGAAAAAAGCTTCGCCAATTAAATAAAAGAAGTAAACATTTTGGCTGTTGCTAAGGGCAATGTAGTGAATAAAATTGTAGAGAGGTTTCTTTTTAGTTCTGACGATCACGTCATCAATATCAAAGACGTGATCATATAAAAGAAAAAAAAGTAAACAAAATAATAAACGTCATCACATTTTTTGTGGACAACCAAATATTATTTCAAGGAACATTTCTAATTTAAAAAAAGACAAAAGAAGAAGAAAATCCTTAGATCCCAAATAACGAATATATATAAATTAATACATTATATATAAATATATATTACAAATATATATATATAAAAGATTGTTAAAACACCATGACAAGTGATTGGTTACCAGCCCCCTTCCTATAGAAAAAGGGAATCATCCGATAATTTTTTACATTACTCAATTATGAAGACATCTTTCTGGCTGAACTCCAAAAAAATGGATCATTTTGTTATGCCGAATCCACGACAGTAACACTTCCGGTCAAATCTGTAGATAATTATGCTGTTGCTTCAAATATCTATAAGGAGCGTTCATTTAGGTGCAATTTACCGTCGGGTATTTGCCAACCCGAGGCATGGAGACGATATTATGTATTATCAACTTTATTTTTACTATATTTGCTTTATGTTTGTGCACTTTAAACTCTAACTACAATTATCATAATTCAAAGAATCAAATTAGGATTTTCGATTCAATTAAAAAAAGTTAACGTAAATGTTGGATTAATTGGTATTTTAATTAAAAAAAAATGTTAATGTAAATTGCATGTGTGAGTTTACACACGTAAATTCCCAACATTACACGGGTGACACCGTGGGTTATAAATATTGCAAAGAATTTACATTTTTTTATTAAATATTATTATTTAAAAACATTTCAGAGAACTTCGAAACCCTGCGTATTGAGCTCAGTCGGCCACATCGAAGGTAACGTCAAATTTTGAGTAATTGAACATAACCTAACTTTATAATAACTGTAATGGTGTTTTTACACGATATGTATTTTACATATGTGCTGTCACTTATTTCATCCATATGTAATTCCTTATGTGTGTTAAAATTAGCAGCGTACACAAAACATTTATTTTTGTGTTCAAATCGGCATATGTATTTTACATATGACATAACCTATAAACAAAAAAAAAACACTTTTATTTTTTCTTAAATCAACATAATTTTTTTATTAAACACCTACAAACAAAATAATAATTTGTAATTGTTGCCTTTTCATCCTTTTCTTTGACTTCCAAGTGAAATATTTTCTTCCAACAATGTGTTTCATTCAAACAGCTGATTTCCTTATGTTTCACATACGAAAATAGAGCGCGTCCTATTCGAAAAAAATACATATGTAATTGCATATCGTTTTGACACATTGAAATGTCCGTATGTTTCACATGACGAGTTCGATTTCCATATGTATTTATATGTGATTATACTTAATTGTTAAGGATCATGAATTATTTTAAGCCACTCTTAAGAGTATTCGAATTAAAGCACAAATGAATTTATTTAATAAATGGATAGTAAACCATTAAACATGGAATAGACAAGGAATTGCTGGTTGTGATCCTCTAGAGAATTAGTAGGCTCAATAACAAAGTTCAGGGCAGTAATGCAAGAAAACATGGAAACGGTTTACATTTTGTTTAGATATCAGTCGCTAATAAAATGTTTACTTTATGACCTAGACATATATATATATATATATATAATACATATATATATATATATATATAATACATATATATATATATATATATATATAAATCTTGGAAAAGTTAATTTTATTCTTTTATTCGTACAGTTTATTAATTATGAGTTTGGTAAAGAACCTCTCCAAATCCGGCGAGCTCAGCCTTTTTAATACCGTCCAAGTGCTCCAAACCATAATAGTAGAATATAAAGGAAGCTTATGCTGATCAGACTGTTACAGTCCATGGGGTATTCTGCAACTTAGTCACTGATCAGATCAGATGACAAGAACACTTCACTTTATAAAATGTATGCTATTTCGCGAGTTATAACCTTTCAAACCTCAGTTTCAAGGAATTTAAAAATTTTTGTAATTTCCCTTATTTATTTTCGTTCGATTTTATGTAAAAGGTGCACCGAAGGACCGCTGTTTGTTCGATTTACTCGAAATTTGGCAGAGGGTATTAAATTGAATATAGAGTGATAACAAAAACCAAGTATAGCTCCCACCCATAATTTTACTCGATTTCATACAAATAGAACACCAAAGAATCCAAGACTGCCGGTTTGAATTCAATTTTTCATTAATTTCCGAATGGCATGTGTGTTTTTTTTAATTGGTTTAAATATCTATCTAGATAGCACATTTTATTTCGCCCGATTTCATCACAATAGTCCTCCCAAAGATTCTATGTCTGGGGAACGTCTTTTCCTGAAGAATACAAAACCAAATTTTAGCGGGTTGTGTCTGTGCAATGTTTTTCAGATTGTTTACAATGGAAGTAACATTTTCCTTTGTGATATTCTCAAACATCATCATATTCCAATGAACACATCATTGGGGACCTATAATAATTTACAAAACAATTTCCTGTTCTGAGTTTTACATTTCATTGTACTTCCTTTAACAATAGTTTCAACTTATTATCAGTTGTATTGAAAGTCTTTTAAGTTGTTTGTTGTGCTTTTGACGTGTTCTCTGTTTCATTATGTTTTTGTAAGATGTCATAACTGAATACTGATATATAAAGCTATAGGAGTCTGTGGTAGGTGTGTTCTGCTAAGATAATCAATAGACAATGTGTATTGAACAGAGTGTCTCTTCATAACTACATACACCTTCCTTCCATAACTGCCGATGAAAATTGATCTGTGTGGTTGCTATATAAACAGTCATCCAACTCAACAAGTTATGGCTGGGTTGAAAAAAGTCATTGTTGAATTTGAACGTTTGGTATACCTCGCGCACAATGGGTCCTAACATTTTCATTTATATTGCTCTCAGTCAAAATTTGGTCCAGTTTCATATAAATGGTACATAGAAGACATCGATTTTATGTATTTATTTAAGTTGGTTAATGTATAAATAGAGATAACTTTAGTAATTTCGTCCGATCTCCAAATATGCTAAGTCTTCCGATTGAGAAAATGTTTGGAGATATACCAAACGGTATGACAAAATTTAATATTAATTTACCGATCGATGTATTTGAATGTTTACCCCACTACGCTTCAAGAACAATAATCAATTTTCGTTATACCGATCAGGTTAGGACATTTGGCTTGTCGTCGTCGTATAAGGATCTTGTTTACCTGCTCTTAATATTTTCCATTCTAATAACAACCTCAGTCATAAATAATTGTTTCAAAAAAGATCAATGTTCATACCTTCATTCCCCACTGTTTTCATTTAGACAAGTGTAATTATACCCTACACAACTATGTTGTCAGGGTATTATAGCTTTGTGCAGCCCCAAAAGTTTGTAACACCGCGAAATATTGGTCCTAGACCCACCTTTAAGTATACCGATCGTCATATCTCGACTAGCTGAGTCGATCTAGACATGTGTGTCCGTCCCGTCCGTCTGTCCATTATAATTTGTAAACACGATACAGGCCACAGTTATGGATCTTCACGAAATTTTGCATGTAGGATGGGTTCTGGCCAATGAAGACCCCTATTGTTTTTGGGAAAGATGGGTTAATATTTAGGGGATGAAATGGACCAAATACTAAATTTTTGTCGGTTTTTCTGGTCGCTCCACAGGCCGCAATAATGACCCGAACATCGTGAAATTTTGCATGGAGAAGGGGGTCGGGCCAAAGAATAAGCATGCCTGTTTTGATAAAGATCGGTCAATATTTAGCGGGTCAAATGGATCCTGACTTTTGTG
>NW_026887493.1:0-8705 GCF_032173495.1 Musca vetustissima
CGACGCCTTGTATTACATACTTACTTAGCTGGCTTGTGACAGAACTTTCGTTCCATAAACCGAGCTAAGAAAAAATTCCCAGGCGCGTCGGTCTTTTGCGCATCTCATCCAATGTGAAAGACCATTTTCGGCGATGTTAATTTCGACTTGATCTTTCCATCGTATTCGTGGCCTTCACCTTCTGCGTGAACCACAAGCGGGTTAGTTTTACATGCCTTCTGAGCTGGGACATCTTCATCCATACTCACAAAATGACCTAGCCAACGTAGTCGTTGCAGCTCAATACGTCTACCAATGTCGATGTCCGAGAATAGCTGGTACAACTTATGGTTCATTCGACGGCGATATTCACCTTCAACGCAGATCGGCCCATAGATCTTTCGGAGAATATTTCTTTCACACACTCCAAGAGCTGCCTCATCTGCTTGCGTAAGTATCGATGCTTCAGATCCATATAATAGCACGGGTAGTATCAGAGTCTTGTAGAGTGTGAGTTTGGTCGGGCGCGATGGCCTTGCTTTTGAGTTGTTTGCTCAGACCATAGTAGCATCGGTTGGCCATCACTGTCCTTCTTCGAATTTCAAACCTGATGTCATTCGTTTTATTTATGGCGATATCAAGGTTTATAAAAGCTTTCACTATCTTAAAACCGTAGTTCTCAAGTTCCACTGTTGGTCCGAGTCTACTGGACATCTTGCGCGTTGATACCATCAGCTAGGTCTTCTCGCCGTTTACTGCCAGATCCACTTTGGCAGACTCCTTTTCAACTTGTTCAATGGTGGCTGTTACCGCTCGCAATGTTCGACCCATTATATCGATGTCATCGGCGTAGGCAAGTAACATGTGTTGTTTGGTGTACAGAGTGCCATTTCTGTTCACTTTTGCCTCTCGTATGTCCTTTTCCAGCAGGATGTTAAAAAGATCACACGACAAACTATCACCTTGTCTGAATCCTCGTTCGGTATTAAAGAGCTATGAAAGGTCCTTTCCAATTTTAACTGCTGATCTTGTGCCTGTATCCTGCAGTATTAATTTTGCAAGAATGCCAAACGCAGGCATGGCTTTAAACACCTCTGAACGGATAGGGCTATCGAATGCGGCTTTATAGTCGACGAATGGGCGGAATGTGTTGATGTGTTTTTTTGTGTTTTTTTCCAGGATTTGGCGCAGAGGGAATATCTGGTCAATGGTGGATTTGCAGGTTTGAAGCCACATTGGTATGGTCCAATTATGTCATTGACCATAGGATTCAGTCGTTCACACAGTGCGCTGGATAGCACTTTATATGCGATGGGAAGGAGGCTTATTCCTCTATAGTTGGCACATATCGACTTGTCTCCTTTTTTGTGCATGGGACACAGGATGCTGAGGTTCCAATGATTGGGAATGCATTCTTTTAGCCAAATTGTACTAATAAGCTGATGCATGCTCCTCACCAGCATCTGACCACTAGTCTTTAATAGTTCGGCTTGTAACCCATCGGCACCTGCTGCTTTATTGTTCTTGAGACGATTGATCGATTGCTATTTTGACCTCGTCTTGGCTAGATGGTATACATTCTATACCGTCACCTATTATTGGTTTGGGGTATCCACTTCATCGCCAATATTTTATACCAGAGGTTTTTCAAAATGCTCCTTTCAGATTCTCAGCACGCTGTCTGTATCTGTCACCAGGTTCCCTTTACCATCTCTACAGGAGGATGTGCCTACACCAAAGCCTTCGGTTTGGTGTTTTACCCGTTGGTAGAATTTTCGGACTTCATTCTGACTCCTGTACATCTCGATTTCCTCACGCTCACGTTTTTATTGTTCTTTCTTCTTTTTTCTGAAAATATTTTTCTCCTCTCTCCTTTTCTTCTGATAGTTCTCCATCGCATTACGTGGTGCTACTGTCCGCAGGGTTGCCCTATACGCTGCGTTTTCACATCAGTAGCATTGCGACACTCCTGATCGTACCATGGGTTTCTTGATGGTGGTTTTTGGTATCCTAGTGTTGCTTTTGCTGCAGTATGTAGGGAGTAGGCAATTCTCTGCCACTGTGCTTCTATATTATTATCGGGACAAGGGGTGCTTTCGTCAAGCAATTGGGTAAGTTGAGCGTAGTAGGCTTCTGCTATCTGTTGTGTTTGCAGCTTTTCGAGGTCGAGTTTCCGTGTTGTGTTAGATCGCACCTTTGCTGCAATATTAAGACGAGTGTGAACCTTGGCTTGGCTACATGTTAGTGGTCCAAATCGATATTCGCTCCTCGTATCGATCGAACGTCTAAAACACTGGATGAAAGTTTTCCGTCTATTACAACATGATCGATTTTACTTTTCGTTGTTCGATTGGAAGAAATCTAAGTGGCCTTGTGTATATCGAGCTGCTTGAATCTGGTGCTGCTAACTACCACGTTTTTGCTGTCGCGAAGACAATCAACATCATGCCGTTGTCTGATGTTTCGTCATGGAGGAAGAATTTTCCGATGGTGGGACCAAAGATATTTTCCTTCCGATTTTTGCATTAAAATCTCCTAGCAGAATGTAAATGTCATGGCCAGAGCAACGGTCATATGCTGTTTCTAGGCGTTCGTAAAATATGTCTTTGGTGTGCTCATCTTTATCTTCGATCGCACAAACGAGAATGATGTAGAAGAACTTCGCTTTTATTATAGCAATTCGCCATCTACTGGAGAGAATCTGGAGACGAGGTCTTTTATTATCCTGTTAACCATACATCCGCAGCCAAATTCAGGTTTCGTTTTATGGCAGCTGTAATGCAGGGTGTATTCACCTGATTTACTTACGCCAGTCCCTTTCCATCGCATTTTCTTTTAAGGCAATACCAAATTGGCTTTGTACTTCTTGAGTACATCCGCCAAAGCGAACACGGCGCCTGTTCTATACAATGTGCGCACATTCCAAGTGCATATTCGCAGATTGTGGTCCTTTTACATTTGCGGGGGTCGTCAACATTAGGGGTTTGGTTTTCTTATGTGTTGCTTTTTCATAGTAGGTTCGGTTTTTCGAGTGTGGGCAACTAACCCGACGCCCCAACCCATTTTTTTATAGTTCTTATTGGTGAACTCGTGGCACATTTTAGCTCACTATTCCATCGGGTGATGAAAATAGCTCTCCAGATGGCACCGCGGGGTGGTCAGTGTCCACAATTGAGATGAGGTTCTTGGAAAAAGTGTGGTAAAAAATCCAGCTCCTCTATTAGTCTTACCCACAAAATTACCTTCCTAATTTATGATTTCCTTAATTACATTTTATGTAATTAATGAACCAAAAGTATTTCCCTTTTAAACATTCTTATTTCATGTGTGGTCACATTGATTTTAATCAAAGACTCAATTTTGGAGAGAATCAATTCCCCCCAAAGTGATATTCTAATTATTTTTCTCCCCAATGAATTTATTTAACGTTGGTGTGCAATTGAAATATGGAAATCGTCTTAATTAACTTTTAAGCAATTCAAATACTATTGATGAAGAGTATGTGTATGAGTACGAGTGAGTGTGTTTGTGTGAAAGTGTGTAATTTAGGTAGGCCACAGAACAGACACACGCAAATATACTCGCAAACCCAAGCACACACTAATTTTGTGATTTAATTTACAAATGAAGGCCAAAAGAGTGTATATGTGTGTGTGTTTATGTGGCTGCAATTATCTACAAATTTGGCAAATATAACATTAATGTTAAACATAACCACTAAATTATATGTACAAATACACACACAGCCACAAACACACACAATAGGTGTATAACATATAGACCATTGAGATAGTCATAATAAAAATTAACCACAAAATACATATCATTATTACTATTATGGCAAAAATATTTTCTAGTTATATTATTCAAGAGGTTCATTGCCCTGGATTGCGATAAAAATACAGCAGAGACCCTTCGGGGTTGAATTATTGGTGTAAATTCATTAAAACATTATACAGTAAGGAAAGTAGTAAAGTCGGACGGGGCCGACTATATGATACCCTTCACCACTATGGGTATATTAAACAAATATCCAAATCTGAACCAATTTAAACAAAGATGAACCAATATATCGAAATATATGTAGGAACTTTGGTGCATCATTTACCTTAAATCGGACTAAAATATATATGTGGGAACTATATCTAAATCTGAACCGATTTTCACGAAACCTAACACACATCATTGTACCCTTAATTCAGTACGCTGTGCAAAATTTCGGACCAATCGGAAGATAAATAGGGACTTTAGTACACCATTTACATAAAATCGGGCGAAACTATATATGGGAGCTATACCTAAATCTGAACCGATTTTTACGAAACTTAGCACACATTATTCTAAACTTAATTCAGTACGTTGTGCCAAATTTCGTACAAATCGGAAGATAAATAGGGACTTTGGTACACCATTTATATTAAGTCGGACGAAAATATATATTGGAGCTATATCTAAATCTGAACTGATTTTCACGATACTTAACACACATCACTTTAGGCCTAATTCAATACGCTATGCCAAATTTCTTGCAAATCGAAAGATATATAGGGACTTTGTTGCACCATTTACATTAAATCGGAAAATATATATCTAAATCTGAACAGATTTTTCTCAATTTCAATAGTGTTCGTCCTTGGGCCAAATAAATGAGCTGTGCCGCATTTCATCCAATTTGAATCATAAATGCGACCTGTACTTTGTTTACAATTTAACATGGACAGACAGACAAACAGACGGACGGACATGCATAAATCGACTCAGAAAGTGATTCTATGCATATTATTAAATGGAACCATATGTCTATCTCGTTTCCTTTTGCCTGTTATAAACATATGTACAAAGACATAATACCCTGTACCACAGTGTGGTAAAGGGTATAACTAGAATATGCCCGCTACTTCGTTAGCGAATGTGAGTAATATTTAAACATTTATTAACATATTATTTTATTTTCACAGAAAACTGAATATGTCAGAAAAACTAAACACTACACACATTAATATCGACCATAAATTGAATATTAATACAATTTTTACCAAATTTCATGATTTGAGGTCTAAACGTTCGCCCAAATCTAAATTTTACCAAATTTAGTTCCATTCAGCACACATTATTTCCATAAGTACCTTCCTACCTACCATACAACAAAACTTCGTGCATACCCTGATCCTACAGCCTCACAATGATTCCAAATACAAATTTCAGGATTTCAACTCTATTTTTTCACCTACAATTCACATTGTACTAAATATAGTACAAAGTAGTACGAATTTCCACAACTTCCTACTTAACCCAAACCTACACGCCCACAGTGAACCTAAATCCAAATTTCAGGATTCCAACTCTATCGGTTCGCCCACAATTCAAATTGTAACAAATTTAGTACACAGTAGTACCAATTTCCAAAAGTACCTATAAACCCCAACCCTACACCCCCACAGTGATCCCAAATCCAAGATTCAGGATTCCAAACGCTATCAGTTCACCCACAATTCAAATTGTACCAAATTTAATACACATTAGTACAAATTTCTAAAACTTTTACATATCTCAATCTAACACCTCTACAGTGATTCTGACTCCAAATTTCATAATTCTAGCTCTATGGGTTCACCTAAAATTCAAATTGTACCAAATTTCATTGTTCCCGCTCTATCGGTTCACCCAAATCCAAACTGTACCGATTATAGTACGATTTAGTACTTTTCGCACACATATGTAACTAATTTCCAAAACTACGTTCATATCCCAATCCTACACTCCGTTAATATTAATGTAATGTTAATTTCAATTTTCAGAATTCCAGCTCGATTTGTATCTCCAAATTAAATTTGTACCAAATATAGTACTTTTCGTATCCCAATGAGTACACGCTTTCAAAACCATCTCCTTAAATAGACCCTACATCTCAACCTTTATTTGCATTCCAAATTTTAAGTTTTTAGCTCTATCCATTCACATGCTACGAAATTGTACTAAATTTAGTACATTTTAGTACTCTTCGCATACTTCTAGTTCGAATGTCAATATCTATTCTACACACCATCAGTGACCCTCATTTAAAATTAAAGACTTCTACTCAACCGGTTCGCCAAATACAAATGATATCACATTTAGTACTTTACGTACCGTTCTAGTACGAATTTCCAAGGACCCAGCATTATCTGTCACCTTCGGACCAAGACTGACCCCCACCCAAAATTTCGAGATTCTAGCTTCAGCCGTTTCGTCTGGGCGTTGATGAATCGTTAAATCAGTCAGTCAGTCATGTTTGTAACAGGCAAAAGGAAACGAGATAGACCCATAGTTCCTTTTGAGAATGTGCATAGAATCACTTTCTAAGTCGACTTATGCATGTCCGTCTGTTGGGGTTAAATTGTAAAGAAAGTACAGGTCGCATTTATTATTCGAATTGGATGAAATTTGGCAGAGGTCATTTGTTTGGCCCAAGGACGAACCCTATTGAAATTGGGAAACATCGGTTCAGATTTAGTTTTAGCTTCCATATATATTTTCATCCGAATGGTGTACTAAAGTTCCTATATATCTTTCAATTTTCACGAAATTTGGCATAACATACTGAATAATGTCTGTACCAAGTTTCGTGAAAATCGGTCCAGATTTAAATATAGCTACCATATATAGTTTCGTCCGATTTAATGTAAATGGTGTACGAAAGTCCCTATATATCTTTCGATTTGCTTGAAATTTGGCATAACGTACTGAATTGAGCCTAGAGTGATGTCTGCCAAGTTTCGTGAAAATCGGTTCAGATTTAGATATAGCTCCCATATATAGTTTCGTCCGATTTAATGTAAATGGTGTACCAAACTCCCGATATATCTTTCGATTACACGAAATTTGGCACAGCGTACTAAATAAAGTCTAGAGTGATGTGTGTTTAGTTTTGTGGAAATCGGTTCAAATTTAGATATAGCTCACATATATATTTCCTCCGATCTTAGGTAAATAGTGCACCGAAGTCCCTATATATCCTTCGATTGGATGAAATTTGGCATAGCGTACTGAATTGAGCCTGAAATGTTGTTGAGCCGGAAAGTTTCGGAAAAATCAGTTCAGATTTCTATATAGCTCCCATATATATTTTCGTCCAATTTTATGTAAATGGTGCAACGAAGTCCCTCTATATACTTGAATTTGCACGTAATTTGGCAGAGCGTACTAAATTGAGTTTGAAATGATGAGTGGTAGGTTTTGTGGAAAATTGGTTCAGATTTCTATATGGATCCCATTTATATTTTCGTCTGATTTTATGTAAGTGGTGTAGTCCCTATATATCCTTCGATTTGAACAAAATTTGGCATAGCGTAATGAATTTTGTGTAGAATTATGTGTGGTAAGATTCGGGAAAATCGGTTCAGATTTCGATATTGTATTGTATTTGTATAAGTATTCGTCCGATGTTACATAAATGGTGCACCAAACTTCTAAACTTCTATGTATTTCGAACGGGTGCCTGCTTGAATTTAAATTTTTAATAGTGCGTGTACCAATTTTGCTATAAATCGTTTTCCATAAATTTGTCCCATGATACGCAAACTACTCTAAATCTGCCCGAATGAAATGAAATTTATCAAAGGTTGCAGAAAGACATGAGCATGTTACTTCTAGGGAACAGTGACACGCAATTGTAAGGGTACATATATACAATATACCCAAAGTGGTGAAGGTTATCATATAGTCTTCCCAGTCCGACTTTACTACTTTCCTTACTGGTTTTTGTCAATAAATTCACGCCTGTGTTGGATGCTTGAAAAATATATTTGTTGATAAATCTACGCCTCGTTAAGGTCCTTGACAAAATACTTACTTACTTAGGTGGCTTGTTACAGAACGGTTGTCCCATAAGCAGAACTTAAAAAAGATTTTCAAGCGCGTCGGTCTTGTGTGCAAGTCCACCAATTTGGAAGACCACGTTCCAAGATGTTGTTTTCTACTTGTTTTTTCCATCTAATTCGTGGGCTTCCCCTTCTACGGGAACCATCAGTAGGCTCGTTTTTATATACCTTTTGAGCTGGGTCATTTTCATACATCCGCATTGTAAAGCTCGTGGTTCATTCGACGCCGATATTCACCGTTGACGCAGATCGGCCCGTAGATCTTTCGGAGAAATTTTCTTTCAAACACCCCAAGAGCTGCCTCATCTGTTTGCGCAAGAACCCATGCTTCTGATCCATATAATAGCACGGGTAGTATCAGCGTCTTGTAAAGTGTGAGTTTGGTCTGGCGCGAGGTGGCCTTGTTTTAAACTGCTTACTTTGACCATAGTAGCACCTGTTGGCCATCACAATCCCTGATGTCATTCGTTTTATTTATGGCGGTACAAAGGTATATAAAGTTTTTACCTACCTCGAAGCTGTAGTTCTCAAGTTCCACAGTCGGTCCGAGTTTACAGGACGTCTTGCGCGTTGATACCATCAGCTTGGTCTTCTCGCCGTTTACTGCCAGACCCACTTTGGTAGACTTCTTCTCAATTTGTTCAAAGGTGGCTGTTACCGCTCGCAATGTTCGACAAAATATGTTTCAATAAATCCACGCCTTGTTAAGGTCCTTGAAAAAATATGTTTCAATAAATCCACGTCTTGTTAAGGTCCTTGAAAAATATGTTTCAATAAATCCAGGCCTTGAAAAAATATTTTTTAATAAATCCACGCCTGCCTTGTAGAAATTATCTGCAAATATCATCCTCTTCAAAATAATAACAA
>NW_026887494.1:0-8753 GCF_032173495.1 Musca vetustissima
CGCGAGGAGGTCAGTGTCCACAATTGAGATGAAAGAGGGACCAAGATAAGCCTGGGCTTCGCCATGTTAAAGCTAATCAGAGCCGTTGCTTGGTATCTATCATCCCCTACGCCACCCAAAAAAAAGTAATTAGTATAATATTTAAACATTTTTTATTTAAATGTAAAACTCACCTAGATAAAGATTTGATTAGAATGTAGTGAGATTTTCCATCGTTTTCTAATAGCAGCAAGTTAACATGTTTGTCCTTTTCTTGTTTCGTAATATAATAAGGTCCAACGACTGATTTTGAAGAATACTCATAACCAAAAACGTTTACACTAATGTTAGGATTTTTTTCTTCAAACAAATTTATATACTTTAGTTCCATTGGAAATTCTATTCCTTCAAAGTTTAGTGTTAAACCATTTTGCAACGTAATAATAGATGAATTAATATTATCTATGGCGTACGAAGAACATTTTTACGGATTTAATGGTTGTGAAGTTTCCAATGCCGCTATCAAACACCATTTGAAACAGTAAATGCCTCCATTATAAATATTGATACAGGCTCTTTTATTTTTTAGTTCTTTAGGTGTGGGTATATATTGGGAACCTCTTATGGGTGAATGCTTGTTAAAGTTGATTTTCAAACTGAAAACCTTTAACAGAGCCCAACCGGAATCCCGTTCTTGGAACTCGGACATCTTCGTTTTTATGTAATCAAAATGATCATTTAATATATTGTCAATGTTATCAGCTCTTTCAAGTTCCATCATTTTTGAGTTGTGGTATATTTTTTTAATTATTATGTTCTCGTTACAAGGTTTAACATATTCTCCACCCAACTCTAAATTAAATTTGATTCTGTAATGACGATTTAGTGTTTCTTGAAGTTGGTTAATAATGGATGCTTTTGCCTGAAATATTAAATCAACTTCTATTATATCTTCTGTTATTTTATATTGAAAGGTTTGGAGTCTATTATTGAATCCACTCCTTACTAGCATCATATCGCTATTTACACCAGAAGTCGTTCCTTGTTTCACGCCTTCAATTTTATTTTGTTGTTGGTTTGATTGTTGTATCTGTTGGTGTCTCTTCCATGTTCCTGAAGGTTGTTGATTCACAGCTTCATTTTGCAGTTGATAAAAATTTGGGTGATACACTTCATAATGTTATTTTAAAGCCCACTTGTTTGCCAACATTTTCTTACATATTTCACAAACTTTATGTAACATCAAATGCATTTTAAGTGCAGCTTTAGAACTCAACGCTTTTGAGCAGAAATCGCATTGGAAGCTTTCCATTGTAAATACGTTTCAATGTTTTTCTCACTTTTAGTATATTTTTATAATTTTATAACTTTCATTCACTTTTCACTCTGAGTCTCTTTTTGGTTTTGCAGAAAGTATTGAAAATCACTTCTACACTGTAAAAATCACTTTTTACTCAACTAGTTGTGATATGAATAGTTTACGATATGAACTCTCAACTGAAAGTGGAATATAGATTCCTTTTATATTATAATTATACCTCGTATTGTCAATATCATGTATTATTACGTTCGTTTATTAAAAGTATCCCAGAATGCAAGAAGATATCCCCCACCGCCTTTTCCTCTTGTAGCCAAACATTTCGTAAACACATATTTGTTCCTGTCTTTCCCCTTCTTATTCCTAATCATAGTTGCATAAGATTGTGAAATTCATTATGCTGTTTATCATATTTCTGTCCAATGGTTCTTATCAACAAGTGTTCGCCTCTTTATTTTTGGCGCCCATCAGTCTTTAAAATCATACAAAACCATACGCCTGTCTCCTAATACCGCTGACCATTTTTACCGATACAATTGATTCATGTATGTTGTTGTTGTTTGTTGATATTCTCAATAGTCCCTATAGTTTGTTTCCCATATTTGTCCCAATTCCCCTTGTAAACATTTCGGTAAGCTCCGCGCATGCCCAACACTCAACGATGCTCGATTTAACATAAACACATTGGTATTAATATAATCAGAAATAAACATCAAACTCAAAGCTATAGCGTACATATTCCTCTTCCCCAGTTTCCTCTTGGATCCAAACATTTCGTAAATACATATTTGTTCCTCTTCCCTTTTCACTCCTAATCCCATTTCACTCCCATTGCGAAATTCATTATGCTGTTTATAGTTTGTTTCCCATATTTGTCCCCCCTTTCCCCTTGCCACATATTTGCTACCCTTTCCACGCATGCCCAACACACAACGATGCTCGATTTAACATGAACACATTGGTATTGATATGATCAGAAATAAACATAACTGCGTCTGTCTCTTCATGCCTCTGACCATTTCTATCGCTGACCATGTTGTTGTTGTTATTCCCTATAGTTTGTTCCATATATCTGTTCCCCCTTCCCCTTGTAAACATTTCGGTAAGCTCCGCGCATGCCCACATAGTTTGCCATCCCTAATATTCTTAAACCGAACGGACACACACGCACACACATTGCCATACTCAAGGTCAAGGGCGCGCCCACACACGTCGATCAACACAGTTTGCGAACGGAGACACACACACAAACACATACTTTACCATACTCCAGGGTTAGCCAACAATACATATGCAAATTGCTATGATTGTGTTGGACACACGCATAGATCCTTTGGGAGAGTAATTTTCGCTCTCTTGGTACAGATCGTCTATCTTACAGCATTGCAAAGCATACGACATGTTCGATGTCGAGAATAATGTTGAGGTCGAACACACACACACGGGCGCCTGTTTGGTGAACAGTGCCATACTCAGAACGGAGGATCACACACACACACACTATTTGTAAACAAAAGCGCACGTGTTCACACATACACGGACGGACAGACGATTTGTTTACTGTAATTTGATACTTTAATGAGTTTTTGACCATTTTAATGACTTTTGGCTAATTCTTTGTATTTTAAATACTACATCCATATTCTACTGATGCTTATATGTACAATAACCTGTAGATTGAATAGACATAGCATCTGTGGGGGACTATTGAAATGGAATCGGACGAAATTAACTGTGTAAAGTACGTAGATATTTGAACTAAATTTAAACTTGAGCAACCATATGCTGCAGCCAGGGATGGTCCGTGTGACGAATTTTTAGGTTTTCGACTGTATAAAACCTGTATAAAACGTAAAAATGTAGAAAACGTCATTTAGTTCTATATTATCACCATATACAGTTATTTTCAAGAATATATACCATTTTTACATATATCTGATTATTCCTTACTAGAACCAATAAAATTTTCTAAACTTTTTTGAGAAGACAATTTTGAAATTGTATATGGATTTGAGTAAAGAATATCTAATTTCCAAATTGATTAATGGAAATAGCTATTGTGTCAAAAACCTAATGGTTTTGGGTAGGTTTCCGACGTTTCTGACGTATGTATTATACGTCGGAAATGTATGTCATTTACGTCACTGTTTCTGACAGGCCATCTCTGGCTGCAGCACAGTGCGCTATCTAAAATTTATCTCGACAAAAAATCCAATATACGCCATTTTATGTTCCATTTGGTACGTTGTGCACAAATCATCCTAATCGGACAAACTTTAGTTATTTAATACAACATTAGGTGAAATCGGACGATACTGAACCAATTCCAACAAATCATCACATCAATCAATCATAATTCAGTTCTCTGTAAAATATTTTGTTTCAATCGGACAAATATTGACAGTATGGTTATCCATTTACATAAAATCGGACTAGACTTTATATAGGAGCTATCTGAACCGATTCCATTTTTAATTTAGTACTCTGTGCAAAATTTCCCCTAAATCGGATTTTAACAAAACTTCGCAGACATCAAACTGAAACTAATTCACTACACTGCACTATTGGTAATTTGGACAGATTTTTAGGCAAAAAGTAATTTTTTCAATTTTGGAAAATAATATCTTTTTTGAAGGAAAGATTATGAGAAAAATCTAAAACGTGGATAAGAGGAAATGGCGGGCTTGATTTCCTCTTAAAATATAAGCACTGATTAAAAATAAAAAAGTGACATATGAAAAAATGTTATTCAGTATATCCAGTGTTTACGATAATCGTATTCGATTGTAGTAAGCATGGTTTTATCTTACTTTTATTATATTAGCAACTTTAAGGAGTATAAATGGGTACTGAATTAATCATTATTAATGCATTCTGCGAAAACATACAACATTGTAATAATTATTCCTTTAAAAATCTAAATGCGGGGTCGAAATTTTTTAACTTGCTACCCTAATCGCTTTCAATCGTTTGTTGTCTATAAGAAAACTAATGAAAATATCTGAGAAAGAATTAGCTTTATTCGTTATACGTGTAGTTGCTTATAACCGTTGTTCGTTATATCAGGTTTCTATTGTGGAAATCTGCGTTTTCTCTTTCTTGTACATATCAATCATTTAAAAAGTCAAAAAAATCGTTTAACACCGTTGTTATTAATTTTTGCCTCAAAAACAGGGAATATTACATATAGTGCACTGTGCACTGTACACTGTACACTGTAGGTAAATACCCATGTTGGGTATTTATTGTATTGAATCGGTAATCCAACGTCTTAAACCCTATTTCCGGCTGTCTGTTCTCAAATCGATTTAGAATGGATAGTATTGCGATACTTTAAACGTGAGTAAATACTTGGGTAAATACCCGAGCATTCACCCAAAAATTGGGTATAAACTGATGAACTGCGGAACCACTTGACATAGGCGGCCAAAATGTTGCATACATGTTTTTATATATAGCCCCCCATATAACCGTATCTCCCGATTTAAGGTTTTTATTTTTCTATTAGACACATATTACTACCAAATTCGCTGTAATTTGGCACAGAGTGTTATCTTTGCGTATCAAATTCCATGTAAAAATATAGATATGTTGGTCTACGTTTATTGGTAGCCCCTGTACAAAGGTACCCCTATTTTGAGTATTTACCCAAAAATTGGGTATAAACTCATTAACTGCGGAACCACTTGACATAGGCGGCCACAATTTTGCATACATGTTTTTAAAGTCAAAGCAAATACAGAAGTACAAAATGGGGTCCCTGGGTCCAAGTTTAGATATAGCCCCCATATAACGGGGAATGAAAATAATTCGGGAATTCCAAAACCCTAAGACGGATGGACATGCGTAAATCGACTTAAAAAGTGATTCTATGCATATTCTCAGAAGGAACCATGTGTATATCTCGTTTTTCCAGTTACAAACATATGCACAAAGACATAATACCCTGTACCACAGTGTGGTGAAAGGTATAACCAGTATGGAAAGTAGTAAAGTCGGACGGGGCCGACTATTGATACCCTTCACCACTTTGAGTATATTCAGCAGATGAATCCTAACAGACGACATTTTGAAGGGCCATTAACATGAAATTGTATCCATAAATATGTCATTCTGAAACCTATACTAAAGTTTTCATTTGGTCAAATATAGAGTTGCTTCTTACAATGGGAAAAAATTATGTAAACCAATTTAAAGCACATTTTGAGTTCTTTGGGACTTCTATCCAAAATCTGAACCGATTTCAACAAAACATTCCACACGCTAGGTTATATTAACTTCAGTACGTTGTGCAAAAATTTTGCAATTAGATAAACCTTGGGTCTATAGTGTACAATTTACATAAAATTGGAATAATATATATAGATTAACGTGTTGGCAACCCTGCCATGAACAGCTGAACGTTTTTGTGCTCGTCGGAATTTATAGAATAATTGAAATAATAATGTAAATAAAAGTAACAAGGAGTTAAGAAGTTATTTATTACTATCGTTGTGGTACTCTTCCCAGTTAATCGTAATGTTATTAGACCATATTCGTGTATGCTGATATTATCCTTCTGGTTGTCATATGTGCCATAGCTGCTGGTTTTTGCCGCCATTTCTGAAGCTTTTATTAAATATTTTTGTGGATATATTATTGTTGTGAATATCATTATGCCACAAAACAATAATTCTTATAAATGTGGTTTGTGCAATTTAAATTGCACAAAAACACAGTATAGTGTGTGTTGCAGAAAGTGCTCCCTATACTTCCTTGCCATCAAATGTTTGAAACTTGACCCGTCTGGTCTCAAGAAAAAATTGTACAATTTGTATGCCCAAGATGTAGCATTAATAATGCTGAATGCAGTGATGAAAGTCTTACTGGTGGGTCAACTGTTGATGCAGAAAATATGGACAGCTGTTTTGTTAAATTTGGCGAGTCTCTTAAAAAGCAGATAGAATTGCAAAAGTATGAACTCGATGAGCAATGGCGAAAGACTGCTGAAATCTTTGAAAAAACGATTAATGAGTGGGTGGAGAAGTTAAGAATGGAGTTTAAGGAACACATTGAATCTGTAAGAGAAGACATCAATAAATGTAACACTGTTGTTTCCAATCTTAAAACTGATATGCATTATGAAAAGGAGGAATTGACTCAGATTAGAAACGACATTATGTCACGTTCTGGTAGCACTTTTAATCGTGAGGGTGATATCCTTAATCAGCTGAAGGAAATAAACCGGGAAAATAATGTTTTAAGGAGGCGTCTTAATCGTTCCAATATTATCATTAATGGTATTCCAAGAGGAATTGTGGATATAAGCGAGCCAGTGATTAAAATTGGTCATTTGTGTGGAGTTACTTTACAGCCAGTTGACTTACAACATTGTTGTTATTTTGCCAATGGAAGATCCATCCTTGTAAAATTCAATTCCGTCCGTGTAAGGGACCTAATTATGGCGAATTATCATCGCAGACCGCCTATTCTACTCCAAAGCGTCTTTGGTGCCAACGGCGAGTGGAGAATATTTCTTAATGACCATCTTCCCCAGAAGCTTCAAAACTTGTTTATGAATGCCGAAAGATGCGAGACAATGGAACAATTCAGAAATATACTCTAATAAATGATGATATTCCAAAGGTTATTGTATATTGTATTGTATATGCTAATGGTGAATCTCAGATCTTATGCCTTCAGCAATGTTTGCAGATATTTCGGGATCATGATAATAGTAATAACACTTGATTAGGTTCATGGAATTTGAATTTTTTTACCTGCAGTTTCTTTAATTTTGTTCTTTTATATATAATTTGGTATATTATTTCTTTGTTATTTCAATTTCTTTAATTTCCGAATGTTAGATAGTATTTTATATATTTCTGATATTGATTGCGATACTTTTTTTCATATTAATGAACAATTTAGGTGATAATATTGCTTGTTTGCACTCCCAACTCAATAATGTAAGTGGTACATTGAATATTGGTCATTTTAATTGCCAGAGTCTATGCATTAATCCCAGATCGGTAAAATTTTCTGAAATTAAAAATATTATAAATGGCAGCAAACTTGATATTGTTGGTATAAGTGAAACGTGGCAAAAACCGCATATTTCAACGAAGTGTGTTGACATTGTGGGTTACAACTGTATACGAAATGATCGTCCTGTGCAAAGAGGAGGAGTTGCAATTTATTTGGCAAAGTCGTTGAAATACAAAGTGGTACATAGTTGTAATAACTACGGCGTTTGTGAGTGTGTCTTTATTGATATCTCTTGGGAATGAGAATATCCTTGTTGGAGTGACCTCATGGGGACTTTGAAGCCTTTGAGGAAGAATTGTCGGAATTGTTGCTTCGTTATGAGAATGTTGTAATAATGGGGGATTACAACAATAACTTATTTAATATTCCAACAGCTTCTGCTATCAGATCGGCATGTCTGCGACTGAATTTGTCCGTTTATCATAATACGTTACCAACTCATTATGATTTAGCACATCAATCTTCGTCCCTCATCGATTTCTTTTTATTGTCTGTCCCTGAAAACGTGTTTTTTTTCGAACCAATATGTTTGTCCGTCTATTTCCAAACACGTCCTTATATGTTTATCCATCCAATCTTCCTTTTCAAGTAATGCTGATTATTATGAGTTCTTTGATTATGATAGTGTTAATCATGATTCCTTGATTTCAAAAATACAATCATTTGATTTTTCAGGTATGTCAAGAACTTCTAATGTCGATGTCCAATTGGAAATTTTTATATCTGGTCTAGTTTATATTCATACAGTTTGTCCATTAAAGAAACGGAAAGTTCGACAAAGGATTGAGGATTGGTTTCAATCGCCAACTATACAATATCACATTTCGTTGAGAGATTTAGCTTACAGAGATTATCTGGCAAATAAGTCTGACAGCAAATGGAAAATTTTTTGCAAGGCAAGAAGCAAAGCAAAATCAACTATGAGAAAAGAAAAGAGACAAGCTCATGCCAAATATCTTTCAAACGATTTTTCTGCAAAAACGTTGTGGAATCGAATAAGAAATAATGGACTATTAGTGAGCACTCCTAATAGTTGTGAGGATTTGAACATAGGTGTTGACGAATTGAATTTAAATTTTGTAAGCAATCAATTGGATACAACCACCTCTTTGCCACACTTCCCTTAAATTACGAGGGACAGTTTAACTTTAGGTCTATTGATATTGATGATCTGAAAGAGGCTTTTTCCTGCATTAAATCTAATGCACCGGGTATAGATGGATTTCCTTTGAAATTTCTTAAATTGGTTTTACCTTATTTAGGTAATTTTTTTCTTCATTTAGTTAATTCAATCATTATGACTTCCGTTTTTCCTTACCAATGGAAAACTAGTAAAATATTTCCTATTAAGAAAAAATCTAACATTGTCTCGATTGAAAACTTAAGACCTATTTCCATTCTTCCCATTTTATCTAAAGTGGTTGAACAT
>NW_026887495.1:0-8648 GCF_032173495.1 Musca vetustissima
TGTTAAATTGTAAGCAAAGTACAGGTCGCATTTATGATCCCAATAGCATGAAATTTGGCACAACTCCCATATATATTTTCTTCCGATTTAATATAAATGGTGCACCAAAGTCCCAATATATCGCTCGATTTGCACGAAATTTGGCACAACGTACTGAATTAAGACTAGAAAATCGGTACAGATTTAGATATTGCCCCCATATATATGCTCGTCCGATTCGCAAATATTTTGAAAATGTTAATATGTTAAACCTACCGCAGTTGTGAAATCGCTATCCCATTTTCCTACAAAGACGGCTGCTTTTTGCAGTTGTTGAATATCATTCTTCTTCGGCAGAAGAACTTTCTCGTGAATGAAACAATGAAACTTGCTAGACCTTATTCCGACTTTCATATTCCAAATCATTATATGAGTACATATACATCCACTAAAGTTTTATATTTTTTAATATATGCCATAATCATTTAGTTCTCTTACTCGAATTTCATTTGTACGAACAGTAATTTCAAAAAAAAAAATATATATATATTTTTGTCGTCGAAATATCTACAAACATATATGTAATTCTCTGTCATCATTAATGTATAGACCGTAGACATTGACTTCCTTTACATGTTTGCTAACATATTTGCTTACAATGGAACACTACTTCTTATTTAGTTGCCTTTATCGTAATTGCAATGAAATGGAAAAAACAATATGTGGAGAAGTAACCGAAAACTTTCCCCAAATTTTTACAAAACTTATAGCTTCAAATCACGCAATAAAATCATTGCCTAAAAATACAAAATTTATGCGCTAAAATTGTCAATAAATTAGATGTCAATTTCCATTTCATTTGCCTTTTTTGTAACATATACATTCACTCGTACACATTTTTTGCTGCCATCAAACAACCTGTCACTTACAGTTGAGTTTGTTACTTTATTTAATGACTTATTCTTTCAGGTGTGTGTATGTAAATATGTTTATAACTTTGAATGTGAGTGTTTACATACAAACACAAGATTCTACAAAAGGGGTAAGATATTTTGTTTCAATGGGAAATTCTGGCAAATGGAACTCAAATACCTTGAAATAAAAATAAAATTGGGGGAAATTGTACTGAGACATTCCCACGCCATTGCCGAGGCTTAGTTTTCAAGTGATTGCTAGTGTCATTTTGTTTGAGAGTAAAAACGAAATTTTTTTCAATTTATATTTTCTGTACATTTGTATACATACATACATATGTATATGGGCAATATTGTCAATTTTTTAACATAGCTGAAGCGGAGGTTCACCCCTTTATAACTCGGGAGTTACTTAAGTATATGAATAAAAGGGAATAGTTTTGGGTTAATTGATCTGTCGTTGCAAACTGTTCATGATATTGACCTCCAAACTTTATTTTGGTGGAAGCTGTGTCTACTTTAATGTAAAAAAATGTGTAAAAACACGTTGAGGCGAACCAGTTTTTTTATGTTCTCTATCGATTTGTGACTAAGCCACTCATTGCACGGTCTTCGTGTCAAAATAAAACTAGAAGCCAACAAAATGGGGACTACGCCCCTTATGTATCATTTTTCAAAATTTAAACTGCATCTATCTTTAAATGATGCTGTCATTTTGAAGCTCGATTTTGAGTGTTTTTCGAATTTTACTTCTAGCTTTAATACGCAAATAGGAATATCCAAAAATCGATTATAAGATTATTGTAGTGGCGAATCTGCGTAATTTGGTATGTATTTTGAGTATGTAGTATGCGCAGCTTCAGAGTAACACTCATCCGAAGGTGCGAATTTTGTGCGATCAAATTTCTAAAAAACCTATTTTTCGGGCCAAATTTTTAGATCTGTCAACTGAATGATATGGGTACCCGCGATCAATAAGGTTTTTTTCGTTTCGGATGATATAAAATCATCTTCGTGAAAATCCATCTACTAGAACGGCGGGAACTGGCCTTCCAAAAACACGAAATTTGGCAAAAAATGTTTTTGAAAATATCGCGGATTTATTTGCGTTTTCTGTGTATCATTTCCGCTTCAATAAAATACCTCATACGGATTTTGATCTTTTTCGAAAAGATATCTTTTAAAACTTCAGCCGAAAGAGAGATGTACGCAATTTATCTCAAAAATAGATTGTGCTGGCACATCCATGGTTCTTAATGGACCACATTGAAATGGTATAGATCGATGTATTTTTTTAGGGTGCACGCCGAAATCGGTTGCGCGTTAATGGCATATGGAGTTTTCGGAAATTATTCGCGTTTTACGATTTTTTGGGTACCTCAATATAACGTGCGGCACATCTTAGCCGTCAAATGAAATTTCGCAAAATATATATGGATTGGAAGATAAACTTCAGTACTTCCTGGAAACCGCATGCGCATCAAATGATTTTGAGAATTACGCGATTTACACGCAATTTAAAATGTATATTTCATAATATTATTTTATTTTAAGATTTATTCCTATTTATAAAACCCTAAGATTTATCGGAAGGGTCTTGCTATAATCCGCTAGGTGTATACTTGTACAAAAAAATGGGATTATTTTTATATATGCCAATTTTTCGGCGAAATTCGGGTAAAATAGCAGAATAACCCCAACATTTTTTTCTGAAATTTCTTGTATACAATTAAAAAAAATAAATATGAAGACATTATTTTTTCGAACCAAAAACAAATATTTTTCCTCAATATCTTGCTTTATTGTCGCTGTGATTTACAAACCGCTACACGGACTTGTGTGATTTTGATATCATTTGATTCATCATGGTGTTTAGATTATGTAGATATTTTTAAATTAATTTTTAGGTGTGTGAATGTCATTAAAATAATGAAAATATTGACGTAATCCCCTACATTTTTATTATTTTTCTCATATTTCGCGAAGATGTGCAACTTTATCGCGATTATTATAATGTATTCATATTTTTATTTTACGGAGGAAGATATATATCAACGTTTTTGGTCAATATAAAAAACGGCGTAATTTTAAGATTTTTTTCTTATGCCCAAAATTAAAACCTCGATAACTTTTGCGCGCATCAACCAAAAATTTGATCGCGAACGGTTTCGGAGTCAGAACATTTTTCTCTATATGTGTACCAAAAATCATTGATGTGCCACAAAAACAAAAAAGCTGATTTTTTGAAAATGGAATATTAAAAAATTGGCAATATTGCCCATATATTTATGCACCCTTTCCTTATGACACATATTGTTATGATGGTTGCCCATTCAAGGAAATACGTAATATCAAAACCCCAATATGGAGAGACAAAGAGTCGAATTTGAAATGCGTTTAAGCTGAAAACAATTTTTTAGGGTTTTTTACTCGTCATGCAATCAGAATTCTGCATCATTAACAAAAAATATCACCACACTGTGGTACAGGGTATTATGACTTTGTGCATATGTTTGTAACAGTCAAAAGGAATCGAAATAGACCCATGGTTCCTTTTGAGAATATGCATAGGATCACTTTCTGCGTTGATTTATGCATATTCGTCTGTCCGTCCGCCAGTCTGTTGATGTTAAATTTTAAACAAAGTACAGGTCTCATTTTTAATCAAATTTGGATGAAATTTGGCACAAGTCACTTATTTGGCACAAGGACGAACCCTATTGAAATTGCTCCCATATATCATTATCCGATTTTATGTAAATGCTGCACCAAAGTCCCTGAAAATCATTCAATTTGCACGAATTTTGGCATAGCGTACTAAATTGATTGTAGAACGGCGTATGCAAAGTTTTGTGAAAATCGGTTCAGATTTAGAAATAGCTCCAATATATAGTTTCGTCCGATTTTAGGTAAATGGTGCACCAAAGTCCCTGAAAATCATTCAATTTGCATGAATTGTGACACAGCGTACTAAATTAACTCTAGAATGATGTGTGCTAAGTTTTGGGAAAATCGGTTCAGATTTAGAAATAGCTCCAATATATAGTTTCGTCCGATTTTAGGTAAATGGTGCACCAAAGTCCCTGAAAATCATTCAATTTGCATGAATTGTGACACAGCGTACTAAATTAACTCTAGAATGATGTGTGCTAAGTTTTGGGAAAATCGGTTCAGATTTAGAAATAGCTCCAATATATAGTTTCGTCCGATTTTAGGTAAATGGTGCACCAAATTCCCTGAAAATCATGATATTTGCACGAATTTTGGCATAGCATACTGAATTAAGTGTATAATGACGCTTGCTTAGTTTCGTGAAAATCTGTTCAGATTTATGGTTTCGCCCGATTTTAGGTAAATGATGCACAAACGTCCCTGAAAATTTTTTGATTTGCACCAATTTTGGCACAATGTATTGAACTAACTGATGTGTGCTAAGTTTCGGGAAAATCGGTTCAAATTTTTATATATAGCTGCCATATATAGTTTCGCCCGATTTTAGGTAAATGCTGCACCAAAGTCCCTGCAAATCTTTTGATTTGCCCCAATTTGGCATAAAGTTCTGAATTAACTCTAGAATGATGTGTGCTGAGTTTCGGGAAAATCGGTTGAGGTTGAGATATAGCTCCCATATATAGTTTTGCCCGATTTTAGGTATATGGTGCACCAAAGTCCCAGAAAATCTTTTGATTTGCACAAATTTTGGCATAACGTTCTGAATTAGGTCTAGAATGATGTGTGCTAAGTCTCGTAAAATCAGTTCAGATTTAGATATAGCTCCTATATAGTTTGGCCCGATTTTAGGTATATGGTGCACCAAAGTCCCTGAAAATTTTTTAATTTGCAACAATTTTGGCATAACGTACTAAAATAATTAATAAATTGAAAATCGGTTCTCCGGTATAAATTTTTGTCCGATTTTAAGTAAAGTCTATAGCTAGGCCGATTGATACAATGTACTGAAGTTAGTATAAATTAATCGCTTGCAAGTTTCTTTGAAATCGTTTCAGATATAGATATAGCATAGCTGCTATATATAATTTTAATTGTCTACCAACTAATCATGTGTAGGGATTGATGTTAGTCGGTTTAGATATAGATAAAGATCACATATTTAAGTTCGTTTAATTTTATGTCAATTTGCCTTCGAAAATCCATTTAATTTGTTCGCACTACAGTGTAAATGTGGCAGGCCATCCACTTCAGCAAAATTCAACTTCATTAAATTCAATGACATTGTATGTTGTTTGTATATTTTTTCCAATCAAAGGAAATTAATTCAACGCAATTAAATCTGGTCGTGGATGTTGTTTGCTGGGTCTGCTGTATTTCTTCAATCTGATTTTCCAAATAAATTTCATTTAAGGGAACCCCCCCCATTCCAACTTTTTATTTTTAAGATTTTAAATGGGCTGGTAAATGAATACCAATGCTTGTTAAGGTTTGTAACTTTGCACATATATATTTGAAGATTTAAAAAGGAAGAAAAATAATTTACAAAAAATTTTTGTTGTTGTCTTGTTGCTGTTTTTTTGTGATTAAAGAAAAGTCCTTATTTTTGATGGCGGGCATGATAACTCCTCACTGGAACATCGGAATCCGAAAATTCCAACGGTGTTAGAAAGAGTACATGTCTTTCTCTCGTATGAACTAGGATTATTGACTTCGCTCTAAAATTAACAAAATGGCGGACCTTTGAAAAAAAATATTTTTGGAAAATCGAGTTGAAAAATAAGGAAGATCTTCACCGATTGGCTTTATCCTAGTTCATACGATAGCTATACACTCACAGAGAAACGTGTAAAAATTTGGAATCGATTGGGTTATTAGCTTTTGAGTTATCGTGCCCGCCATTCGCAAAAAAATGTTTAGAGAAAAACGCGTTTAAAGTTTGAGAAGCCCTTTAGCCGTCACCTGATGCCAGTGTTGCCAATTTAGCACTTTTAGTGCTAGATTTAGCACTTTTTAAACCCGTTTAGCACCAAAAAAATTGATCTAGCACCTAACACTTTTTTAGCATTTTTAATTTGATCCAGGATTTTTACAAAATTTTTAGTATAACTTCAAAAAATTGTCGTTTTTCGATTTTACATTGACACATTGAAGTTTTCGTATGTTTCACATGGTGGATTTGATTTTCCAATTTTTTTCCAGTGAGCGGAGCCATATAGTCGGACGGGGCTATCCATATGATACCCTACGAAACTACTGCAAGACTTAAATTATCTGCGAAATTAATTGCCGCGTCGGTGAAAACTTCTGTGGGATATCCATTTCCTTGTGTTATAATAATACTACAATATCAGAATATAACAAGTATTATAAAAGCCGATAACCTCCACCATAAGGATTACAATCAAAATATCTAAAATTAATGGGAGATCCTAGGAAAACACTCATGTTATGATAGGACGTCGAACATAACTTTTATTTTGATGAAGAATATATAGACTCTGTGGTATCCCGGTGAATATTTCGAGGTGTTGCAAACGGAATAACAAATTTGATATAGACTCCACCTTATGGTGGTGTAATGGTAATACTAAACACTATTATAATATGTACGCCCCTGTAAATATTTCGTATAGCTCCCACACTCAGTCTCTGTCCTTCTAGAATAAATGTATACGGCTCGATCAATATGCTTTTTCATTATCGTTTCTCCTATGCAGAATTTTGTGACCTCTAGAGAGACCAGAAAAACATATAAAATGTTTTCGGTTGACATCAACCGGCAAATATTGGCCGATTTTACCAAACACAATAAGTGTCCCCACTGGCCAGACCTGGATAAGGAAAATATCGTGACAATGTTTCATAGCTATGACCGTTACTCTGTTTACAAATGTAAATGTACAGACGGACAGACACACACATATCGACTGAGCTAGTCGAGATATGACGATCTGTATAATAAAATGTGAGTCCAGTACTAATATAATTAGTTACTTATAATATCCTCACAACATAGCTGTTAATTTATATTTTCTTATTCGTATTGTTGCGCAGAAAGGTTTTTGTTTATTGTTTCCCCGAAGAAAACACTTTATTTTAATTTTAAAAAGGATTTACAAATTTTATTGTCTTGTATGCTATGTCGGCTAAATGTCAACTGGACGCATAATTACATTCCCTTCTTGTAGGGCCACATACAAAACAAATGGAACAAAACGAAATCGAAACATAAAAGTAATAAACGATCAAAACAAAACAAACGACAGTTATTAATAAGTATGTTACATACATACATATAAAACTGTCAACAATGCAGTCAACGACTGATCACTGCATTGTTGTTGTTTTGTTACGACGAAGAAATAGGAAAGCAGTAACAAGCAAATATTCAAACAATATTTGAATATTGTTGTTGTTGCTTTCCTAACAAGACGAACGACAAAAAAGGGCGACACAAAAGGGAACGCAAAACACATTAGAGTGGGCCGATTATTAAAATCAACAAACGACATTAAGGTGGGCCGACAAAAAATACAAAATGATAATAAATTAATTAAAATTTAAAATAATAAAATAAAACATAAAAATATATAAAATGATCTCCTCCAACATCCTCCCCCCGTTGAAATGCCAAAATTTCAAACATGGTAAAGGGGCTATTTTATGGATTGGGCGACACGATATTCCATTTTTAGTTTTCAACTCGACCACTCGGACCTTTCCATCACGACCGGGTATTGTTTTCGTAATTCTAGCCAAGAGCCACTGCTGAGGGGGTGTGTTGTCCTCGTGTATGATGACCAATTGTCCTTCATTGACATTCTTCTCATCGGTGAACCACTTTGACCGTTGCTGGAGAGACAGAAGGTAATCCCTGGACCACATTTGCCAAAACTGTTGTTTCAGGTACGAAATACGTTGCCATCTATTTAGCAACGATGGTTTGGTAACATCAAGTTGTTGTTCAGGTATTGCCACCAAAGATGAACCAATAAGGAGATGACCTGGTGTCAACGCCTCCCCGTCGTTGGGATCGTCTGACATGGGAGCAATTGGACGAGAGTTCAATATTGCTTCTACTTCGACTACCAGGGTCTGCAACTCTTCAAATGTAAGATACGACTCTGTTATGTTCTTGTTGAGCAACGTTTTTGTGGATTTTACCGCTGCCTCCCACAATCCACCGAAGTGTGGGGCGCGTGGGGGTATGAAATTGAATCCAAGACCCATTTGACAGCAAATCGATTTCATTTTTTGGACAACTTCATCATTAAAAAATGATTCCTTGAGCTCTTTCAATTTGTTACAAGCTCCTACGAAATTAGTTGCGTTGTCACAAAAGAGTTTCTGGGGAATTCCACGTCTTCCCACGAATCGTTTGAGACACAATATAAAGTTGTTTGCTGACAAATCCGATACGAGTTCCAAATGGGTAGCTTTGGAACTGAAGCAAACGAAAACTGCGATGTAGGTTTTGTAGGGTGACTTCCCTCGAATTCTGTATGACGTCATGAAAGGGCCACAAAAGTCAACTCCAGTTACCAAGAATGGACGTTGAGCTCGAAGACGATCAACTGGCAAATTTCCCATTATTTGCCCCAACAATTTTGGCTTGTAGTGAAAACAATGCACGCAATTTCGAACAATCTTTCGAACTACTTCTCTGGCATTGATTATCCATATCTTCTGGCGTAAAATGCTCAACAACACCTTTGGACCGGCGTGCAAATGAATTCGGTGCAAATGCTCGACAAACAAAATGACGAATCGATGGTCATTGGGCAACAAGGCAGGAAATCTTGC